>NW_027618415.1:0-73973 GCF_964187855.1 Myxine glutinosa | reverse complement strand
GTTGCGGATCTCGAGCCCGTCGTCGTACAGAGGGGGTTAAACCCTTTTCCCCCTCGGGCCTTCGAGTCCACGAGGCCGCGACCCACTCTGCACTCGTGGGGCGGATTGCGGAGCAATTCCAGCCGCCACCACCCGTAGCGAGCGTGCGGAAGGGTATCGGGTCGAATCCCCACGTACCTTCGATACACACGCCGCCACGAGAATGGGGACTGGACCTCGCATGAGCCACGCGAGTCGGATACGCCTGAGCGGTTTGCGTGTCTCGTGACTCGTGCCGTTAATTCTTATTGAACCCGATTGAGCGGTTTTTACTCGTACAGTGTGAAGCCAATGGTGGGAAATGACGTGTACGACCAAATGGATGCAAAAGAACACAGGTTTATTCTCCAATTTATACAATGATCAGGGTAAAGAGACACAGAGCAGATACTTATCGTCCTTAATCCCCGGACAAGGGCCCTTTCACTCATGTGGGGAAAGGAAGGAAGAAGAAGCACGCGCTCATAGCGCGGCTTTGGCGCCGTTCACCCCGGTCAGCTCGTTGGGCGCGTCCCTGGGATGTTCGCGGCACGTGCAGGGAGCTCAGGCAAGGAGATCGTTGGCGTCTGTGGCCCCGGGAGAGATCGTCCTCGCAAACGCTATGAACAGGCAGCAAGAGCGCAGGGCAAGGAGAGTTTGTGGACAGAGAGCCTCGATCACAGAGAGCTAGTTCTGGGGCAGTCTGGGGTCAGTCTGAGTTCGTGGATCCGACCCGGGTTTTTATAGCCCCCTCCCCAGAGTCTCACCCGAATGTTCAAACTCCTCCCCTGGCCGTCGTTGTTAGCCTCTCCCCTTGAGCTTCCATTGGCTGCTTGCCGCTTACCGGCCACTCCCCTGCAGCTCCTCCCTCGGGCCTTCCAGACTTGTTCTGGGGCGTAGCACATGGCATTCCATCCCAAAGAGCACATGGCATTCCAGCCCAAAGAACAACGAAGCCTACACTTTCTGGCCTGCTCCAACGCATACTAACACAGGAAAGGAGACTATGCTTACATTGAATGAGAAATAACGAAACTAAAGCGAGGCTACATGTTGTGGTGCAACTAACTAAGAGGGGGGGTTAATCTTTTTTTTTTTTTTTTCTTTCTTTCTTTTGTATACAAGATCAAGGCTCGTGAAAGAGCGAACATTAATCACACAGAAAGACAAACAGACACATAAAACAAATAACATCGGGAGCGGTAGACAAGATGGGGAGAGAGGGGGAAGGACACAAACACAACATTTGAGAGCAGGGACCGAGAGACATGGAGACATCGAGAGATCTGTGGGAGGGAGATGGGCTTTGGGGGGGAGGCATGTGAAGGGGGGGGGGGAGGCATGTGAAGGGGGGGGGGGGGGGTGGGAGAGGTATAAACATATGGACACTGCCAGGATTACCAGGAAAGAAGTTGGAATTTCAAACAAGGTGGATCTGGGGTGAATTAGTGGGGGTAGAAAAAGATCAAGGTTTTTGGATGGGGGAAGATAAGAGATGGTGGTGAACAGCTGTTTTAAAGACCTGGAGGGAGGAGAGGGATTGAAGGGAGTGTGGGAGTATTGTTCCAGAGGCGGGAGAAAAGAGGAATGAAAGAGTGAAGGTGAGCAGAGAGCCGAGATTTCGGCAGTTTAACAATCAGAGGGTTGCTGGCAGATCTTGTGCGACCTGTAGGAATATTTGGGGGACAGAGCACAGAGAGAGCTGGGGGAGCAAGGCCGGAGAGGAGTCGGTAGAAGACAGAAAGACCACCTACCTGCCTGCGGTGAGTGAGTGAAAGGCCCTCAGAGATAGCTTCATCGTGGGAGATTCCAATGATTTTGAAAGCTTTGGATTCAACAGCGTGAAGCCGAGCCAGGTGTGAGGCAGGAGCACCAGCCCATAGGGGAGAACAGTATTCCATTGAGCTGCGGATGAAAGCCTTGTATGTGGTGAGGAGCTCAGGTGTGCCGAGGAAGGACTTCGCACGACGGAGGATGCCCAGTCGGCGACTGGCTTTGGAGGCCAGCTTGGAAATGTGGTTTTCCCAAGAAAGATCATGGCAGATAGTGAGACCCAAAAAGCTTGAGCGACAGAACTTCTTGGAGAGGATTGTTGAGAAAGTAGATGGGAGGGTTGTCCAGTCGATCTTTTCGGAGAGACATAGTAATAGAGTGAGATTTGTCAGGATTGAAAGACATGTTCCACTTGTTTGACCAGTCTGTGATTTTGTCCAGGTCTTCAGAGAGTGAGGAGGCTGCAGACTGCCGATCTGAGGGAAGAGGAAATGGAGCGGCAGAGAGTGGAGTCATCAGCAAAGAGATAGAGAGGAATTTTCCAGAGAGTCGGAGAGATCATTGATAAAGACCAGAAAAAAGCACAGGGCCCAGCACACTTCCTTGGGGAACTCCAGCCTGAACAGGAAGGGGAGATGAGAGAAATCCATTCAGGGCCACACGTTGACTACGACAGAGAGGAAGTCCGCAAGCCATGCATGGAGATTTCCATGGATACCATAGGAGGAGAGTTTGGTGAGCAGAGCTGGGTGCCAGACCGTATCAAAGGCCCATGATATGTCAAGGGAGACAGCTCTGATTTCCTGTTTTGGCATTGAGGACCTCCATCCATTGTTGAGACAGCAGAAGCAGCATGTCCAGAGTAGAGTGACCTGGTCTGAAACCAAATTGATGGTCAGAGATCAAGCCATTGGAGAAGAGGAAAGATTTCATATCCGAAGCAATGATGGATTCCATGACTTTGCTGATAATTGGGAGCAGGCTGATTGGTCTGTAGTTGCAAAGATCTGTTTTTGCACCCTTTTTTGTGTAAAGCGGTAATGTTAGCTGATTTCCAGGATGCTGGCAGATGACCTTGAGCAAAAGATAGGGTGAAAAGAACAGAGAGAGGGTGAGATAGAGCGGCAGAGCAGGATTTTTAGGACCCGTGGGCTGATGCCGTCTGGTCCAGTTGCAGAATCAGAGTCGAGGTTTGACAAAAACTCCTCCACCTTGTCAGGAGAGAAGGACACAGAGTCCAGGAGCAGTTGGGGTTCGACTGGGAAAGGTGGGAACAGAGAGAGATGGGTTTGGGACTAAGGATTTTGAGGCGAACACAGAGTTGAGGCATTCGGCTTTGTCACGTGCAGATGTCAACTGTGTGGCCATTTGAGGTAAGGGAGGGGATGGAGGGGGAACAAACACCAGAAACGGATTTGACCAGACGCCACCAGGATTTGGAGGAAGGAGACAGGTTTGAGAGTTCATGCTTGAGTGAGGAGAGGATAGTGCTTCCTTGCACTCCTGAGGGTAGACACACACTTGTTCCGAGCTTGGTGGAAGGAACTGAGATTGCCTTCAGTTGGATTAGCCTTCCAAGAGGCAAAGGCAAGTTGTTTCAGGGCAGCTGCCTCACCACAAGATTCAGGTGTACCATGGACGGGAGGAAGGGTAAGACAACTGAAGGCGAGATGGGATAAATCTGTGCATGAGAGAGATCAGTTTGCTTTGGAAGAATTCCCAGGAAGAATTGATGTCAGAGGCAGTGGAGATGGGAGACCAATCCAGACGATTGATGGCTGCTTGAAGACCGTCCCAGTCGGCCTGAGTGAAATGCCAGACTCGCCGACGCTGAGGAGGCTCTCTGAGAATGGCCAGAGAGATGTCCACTTTGACAAGCACATGATCAGAAGAACCGATTGGAGCAGAAGAAGAGCAGCAGACATTAGCAGGGAAGTTTGTCATAACCAAGTCTAGAGAGAAGATACTCCATTGGCTGAGATCCGGGTCGGGAAAATTGACAGATTGTGTCAATCCCAGTGAGTCACAGAAGTCCTTTGCTGAGGTGCCATGACTGGTGAGAGAGGAACCCACACCCAACCAGGTGGCATGATGACAGTTGAAGTCACCACATATGAGGAAGAGAGAGTTGGGATGAGTGGATAGAAGTTGGTCCATGTTGTCAGACAGTGAAATGTAGATGGAGTCATCACTGTTTGGGGGACGGTACAGAACACATATGAACAAAAGGTGGGAGCGGAGAGGAAGCCGTAACCAGAGGTACTTCTGCGGGTGAGGAGGAAAGAGGGCAGTGCAAGGAGAGTGAGGAAGAGAGTTTTTGACAAAGATAGCCACCCCACCACCAGGCCGAGGCTCAGGTCTATCATACCGGAGGAGGGAGTAACCAGGAAGAGATATTAAGGAATCAGAGACATCTTGAAGGAGGAAAGTCTCTGTTAAGCAGATCAAGTCTGGATTGTCAGAAGCAACCTGTATGGAGAGATCAGTCAGGTTTGAGCGAAGGCCCCGGATGTTTGAGGTCCATACCGTTAATGAAGAGAGAGGGGGGAGCATCGGGTACAGGACAGGGAGGGGAGGAGTAGGGTAAGATGAAGGATGAGAGGGGGAGGTAGGGAGAGCAGTTGATAGTGTGTCAGATGTTGCAGAAGAGTTCCAAGAAAGGAGGATGAGGAGGATGAAAGGTTTGATGGTGAAGGGATGAGGCACAGTGAGGGGTTGTTTGAGGGGGGGCAGAGGAAAGTAGAAGGTTTGGGGGGGTGGAGGTATGAGATAGAAGGGAGACGAAGTGGGGAGGAGGCAGCTTGGAGGAGGAGGGGGGAGGAGGGAGAATTGGAGAGGAATGGTATGGGGGGAGAATTGAATGGGAGGGATTGGGGGGGAGTTTTGAAGGGGAGGAGTGAGGGGGGAGTTTAGGAGGGGAGGGGCAAGGGGGGAGTTTTGGAGGGAAGGGGCAAGGGGGAAGTTTAGAAGTGGAGGGGCAAGGGGGGAGTTTAGGAGTGTAGGGGCAAGGGGGGGGATTTGGAGGGGAGGGGCAAGGGGGGAGTTTAGGAGGGGAAGGGCAAGGGGGGAGATCAGGAGTGGAGGGGCAAGGGGGGGGATTAGGAGGGGAGGGGCAAGGGGGGAGTTTAGGAGGGGAAGGGCAAGGGGGGAGTTTAGGAGGGGAAGGGCAAGGGGGGAGTTCAGGAGTGGAGGGGCAAGGGGGGAGTTTAAGAGTGGAGGGGCAAGGGGGGAGTTTAGGAGTGTAGGTGCAAGGGGGGGGATTTGGATGGGAGGGGCAAGAGGGGAGTTTAGAAAGTGGATGATTAATGAAAGACGAACATTGATAACAAATTGGGTTTGTTGTGATTTTCAAGTTAGCAATCCGATTCAGAACGATGGAGGAGGGATGGAATGAATGTGAATTTAGACCATGTAGTGAGGGAGACGTATAAGATATTGAATTTCTTTTTTTTGAAGTGGAATGAGTTGGAGAGGAAATTGAGAAAAGCCTTTTAAATAGGAAGAAAAACAGCGTGTTGTAATATACCACTGAATAAAACACAGAAGGGGAAAGGTTAAACATATTTAAATAATATTTAAACAGAAACGTGAACAATCTTATATGCACAAAAAAACCAACGGGGGGAGAGCCGACCACAACAATATATATATATATATAGCCTGATGTTGGCTTAGCGGTTAGGGTGTTGGCTTGGGATCCGAGGATCCTGGGTTCGAATCCAGGTCGATCGCTGAATTAACGCCAGGGGGGTTGACTCAGCCTGTCATCCTTCTGAGGTCGGCAAATTGAGTGCCAGTTCTCTGGTAAATCCCTGTGTGTCGCAAGAGGCGACTAACAGGGTTGGCGGCAGGAAGGGCATCAGGCTGTAAAACATTGCTTCAAAAAGGGGACCACGGTGCCCAAAAAAGGCCAACCCCTGCTTTGCAGGGAAAAATAGCTTCTAAAGGTGGCATATATATATACAGTGGTACCTCGGCTTACGAGTTTAATCCGTTCCGTGACGGAGCTCGTAAGCCAAATCGCTCGTAAGTCAAAGCAAATTTTCCCATTCAAATGCATTGAAATGCTATTAATCCGTTCCAGCCTCAAAAAAAAAACACCAATTTTTTTTGTTAGGTGCTTTTAAATAACAAAAATGTACTTTATAAATAACAAATAATGTATAAACAAGCACGACCTCGTATATACTGTACATAATACAAGAGAATGTAAAGAAATAAACTGGACCTCTATCCATGAAGATATGGAGAAGTTGTTGTTTGTGTGGTTGAAGGAGAAGCAGCTCGCAGGAGATACCGTGACCGAGAGCATCATGTGTTTGAAAAGATTGAAACTCGGATATCGAGCACAGACCACGAGGTGTTTTTTCTTTTTTCTTAATCTCGGTTTCAGTGAACTTTTGCTCTGTGCTCACGTGTACTGTACCTGTACCTGTAATGGTACGTCAGAGGATGGCACCTGTTGTCATCATATTAAGTGCAAGATGTTCTGCATCGTAAGTTGGTACACCGTGGTCTTTCGGCGGTGTTTAAGCCGGCCGTCTTGGCTTCTGTCACCATTGGCATTGAGTCTTTCGATGTAGGTAGGTCGTTGTGTGCCGGTGCCTTGGCCGAATTCCTTCATTGCTGCATTGTTAGCTCACCTGGTTTTTTATACCACATCTTTGGTTATCGGACCAGCGAATGACGTCATCTCCAAAGTATGGCTTATTCTCACTTGTCTTGGACGATCTTCTACTTCTAGCCTTCCACCGTGCATTGGTGTCCACTGTACTTACTGTACAGTGCCTGGTAAAATTGATGTAATGGGTTTTTGACCATGAACCGTCATGAACCGTCAACGCCATGAACCGCTAACACTCAAAAGCCCATTTATCGCGCCTTATAAAGCAAAACGCAAACCGAAAGCCATGCCTCTCAAGCGAGGCGTGCTTCCGTGGTCACGTGATCCACAGGTGTAGCTCATTATACCCGCACGCGCGACACGCTTTGGCGGTCACGTGACCAGCCACTCTGGAGGCGGGGATCCCCGCCGATGACGTCACCGGCTGGAGCAAGGAGATTCCTCGCTAATGTATTTCGACGATTGCGTGTTTTATATCCAAGCAGAGATGCTTTCACGGCAAGATAACCACGTGACCGGACCGGAACCGACCGTGACCGGAACTAAGGGGACGACCGGAAAATTCAAAAAAATAAATTTTTTGAGCTCGTACATCGGATCTCGGCTCGTATCCCAAAGCAACAAACCGCCCGAGCGACGGCTCGTATCCCGAAAAACTCGTACGTTGGGGCACTCGTAAGCCGAGGTACCACTGTATATATATATATATATATATATATATATATGTATATATATATATATATATATATATATATATATATATATATATATATATATATATATATATGTGTATATATATATATATATATATATATATATATATATATATATATATATATATATATATATTGTTGTGGATTTGAGAATTGTTGTGTTTTTTTTGGATTGTTGTAAGTGTAAATAATTGTTGTAAATATCACCCTCCGTGTTGTGTGTAAAGGTCAAAGGTCGTCCTCCTAGTTAAGCCATATACAATCACGTAGCAAATCATAGATTTCCCTTTTCAGTAGTTATCTCCTTATTATGTGTATTAGTTTAAGGGTCTGTTCCCACTAGTTGACACTGCATTGCACCAGATGACATACGGTAGCTCCCTTCCATTCCCAAAGCCCCCATTCCCAAAGCCTCCGTTGCCAACTGCATCGGGTGGTTTTCAGCATTTGCCGCCATTGGCCATGTGCTCCGTCTCGGGGAAGAAGGGCGTTGCCCTCCACTCGTCATGAGAAGGTGGAGCCCAGCGAGCCCCCACCAGCCAATCAGGGTTGGTGAGACACCATCACGGGCATGGCGCGGCTTGATCGCGACGGGCCTTCTAAAAGTGTGTGGGGAAGGATTGCGAGAAGAGATGCGTCAGAAAGCGAACCCGTGACGCCACGCCCCCCACGAGCGAGAGACGATTTTGAGAGGAGTCCTTGGAGAGCACGCGAAGCACCAGCACGCAGGAGCTTTGGAACCATCGCAGCTTTGAACGATCGCAGCTTGAACTACCACAGCTTCGGGGCTTTGACGGCAGTTTCGAGCGTGGCCGCGAAGGAACGGCGGCTGCTGAACGTGCCGATCGAGAAAGGGCGGCGGCTGCTCATTCCCGGCCCGACCGTGCTCCGGTTCCAGCTGAACCTTCCTCTCCCTCCAGCCATCCACCTCCTGCCATTCCTGTCATCATTCCCCGTGTAAGTGTGCTTGTAGTCTGTCTTTTGTTTCGTCCCTGGGTTTAAGTAAGACTGCAGTAGGTAAGCTAATATTTGCACTGTGTCCTTCTGGTTCTTCCATCCTTCTGTATTTATTTTATTATCCTTCCTTCTCCTTGGTTTCTTTAATTGTGTACATATTAGTAATAAATCATATTTGTATTTCCTACCTTTGTTCTTCTTTCCTTTGCATCCGTTTCGTCCTTGTCTTTTCCCTCATTGAATACCTGTGGCACGATTTGGCCAACGTTAAGGATCGGGTCAGTGCTTGCTAATAGTTCGTGCCACGGTTGCTAAACCGCTCGGCAATTACCATCTGTCCGCGGACCCGAACGGGGTTGCGCACCTGCCTTTCCGGAGGTAGCTGTGTAGCGTCAGGGACCACGTCGGTCAGTCATAGACGAGGGGATTAATCCCCCCTCGATAAGGGGAACAGAGGCCGACGTTGGGTTCCGCAACAATATATATATATATATGTATGTATATATATCTATCTATATATATATATATATATATATATATATATATATATATATATATATATATATATATATATATATATATATATATATATATATGTATATATATATGTATATATATATGTATATATATATGTATGTATATATATATATATGTATATATATATGTATATATATATATATATATATATATATATATATATATATATATATATATATATATATATATATATATATATATATATATTGTTGTGGATATGAGAATTGTGTTTTTTTTATTGTGTAGTACATTGTAAAATATCACCCTCCTTCCTCCAGTTGTGTATAAAGGTCAAAGTGCGTCCCGTAATTAGGTCATAAACAATCACGTTAGCCAATCATAGATTTCCTCCTTGTTGGTAGTTTATTTCCTTATTCTATGTAGGTTAAGGCTGTGTCTTCCATTAATTGACACTCCATTGCACCGAATTCAAATAGATAGATCCCCTTTCATCCCCATTCCCAAAGCCTCTATTGCCAACTGCATTCGCCGCCATTGCCCATGTGCTCCAACTCGGGGAAGAAGGGCATGCCCGCCCATCGTCATCAAGGGTGGAGCCAGAGAGCCCGTGCCCACCAATCAGGGCCGAGGCGAGCTCACCGATGGGCATGTCCTGGAGGCTGGCGGCTTGATCGCCCGAGGCGTTATATAAGCGCGCGCGGAAGCCTTTGAAAAAAGAGTCCAGACGAGCTTGGTAAAGGCAGATGAGTTCAGAGTTCTAAGGAGTTGCGCTGGGAGTTCGAAGAGTTGCGCTAGAGACGGCAGATGAACCCAGACGAGCCCTCGGAGAGAGAAGGGAGACGCGTCCTGAGGTGAGCCAGAGAAGCAGCTTTGGCTCCACCAGCAGCTTTGGCTCCACAAGCAGCGTTGACTCCACCAGGCAGCTTCGACTCGTTACCCCGCGGGAACCAGGTTGCGGTGGCATCGGTGGCCGTCGAGGTCCAGCCCGACGTCCCGTGCGGGATCAAGCCCGAACCATCTGCCCCAGCTGAACCTTCCCATTCCTCCTTCCAATCATTCCTGCCTGCAAATTCCCCATTCGTGTGAGTCCGTCTTTGTTTGTTCTGTCCTGGGTATTAATTAAGACTGCATAGGTAAGCGAAGTTTCACTGTGTCCTTCTGGTCCGTCCCTCTTTCTGCCATTATTTTATTATCCTTCCTTCTCCTTGGTTTCTTTTGGTTGTAAATAATAGTAATAAATTATAGTCGTATTGCAAACCCTTCTTGTCTTCTTCTTCTTCACATCCGTCGTCTTTGTCTTTTCCCAATTGAATACCGGTGGCACGATTTGGCCAACGTTTCAGGATCGGGTTAGTCTTGTTAACGGTTCGGGCCGCGGCTGCCATCGGCTCGGCAAATTACCATCTTATCCGCGGTCGCGAACGAAGCGGCTCACCGGCCTTTCCGGAGACCGCGGTGCAGCTTCAGGGACCACGTCGGTCAGTGACAAGCGAGGGGACTAATCCCCCCTCAAAGGGGAACCATAGGCCGACGTTGGGTTCCGTAACAATATATATATATATATATATATATATATATATATATATATATATATATATATATTAATGATTATGCTAGATTATACACTAATGATTTATACATGTTTAATCATACACTAATGTTTGGGACATGGAATGTAGGGACAATGACAGGGAGATCAGGAGAAGTGGTGGACATATGTTGTGTGCAGGAGACGAGATGGAAGGGAAGTGGTGTGAGAATGGTGAAGGGTAGGCAGGGACAGAAATACAGGTTTGTGTGGCATGGGTGCCCAGACGGCATGAATGGTGTTGGTGTCCTGTTTTCTGAGAAGTTTGTAGACAGTGTGGTGAGTGTGACTAGAGTGAGTGAAAGGTTGATGATGGTGAAAATGATGATTGGAAAGCTCTTGGTGAACGTCATCTCGGGATATGCTCCGCAGGTTGGTCGGAGCGATGAAGAGAAGGACAGGTTCTGGTGTGCAATGGAGAAGCTGATGGAAAACGTGAAAGATGAGGAAGTTGTTGTGGTAGGAGGAGACCTAAATGGACATGTGGGAAGGAGTATGGACGGTTTTGAGGGAGTTCATGGGGGTTACGGATATGGTGTGAGAAATGGAGAAGGTGGAAGGATTTTGGAGTTTGCTGATGGAGCTGTTTGTTGATTTGTAATACTCAGTTCCAGAAAGAGGATAATAAGCTTGTTACATACACATCAGGTGGGTCGACGACAACTGTTGACTACCTGCTGGTGCGTAGGCGAGATAGGGGGCACTTCCGAGACACAAAGGTGATCCCGGGGGAGGAGGCTGTTTCACAGCACCACTTGGTTGTCTGCGACATAAGGGTGAAAGGTGCGAGGAGAGCTCGGCGGGTGAAATACCAACCGAGAATGAAGGTGTGGAGGTTGAAAGAGGTGATAGTGAGGGATGCATTAAAAGAGAGGCTGAGGATGGTAGAGGATGATGTGGTTGAGCTTGAAAGTGGTTGGATGTCAATGAAAGATAGTCTGTTGGGAGCCGTTGGTGAGGTATGTGGATGGACAAAAGGACCACCGAGGCACTCAGAAACATGGTGGTGGGATGATGAAGTTGGAAAGAAGATTGACGAGAAGAGGAAGAAGTTCAAGGAGTGGCAGAAGGCGAAGGGTATGGGGGCAGAAAAGGCAGAGCATGAAAGTTATAAGGTAGCCAAGAAGGCTGCAAAGAAAGAGGTAGCAAAGGCACAGGAGACATGTAGGAAAATGTTCGGAGAACGCTTGGATTCGGAAGAGGGTCAGAGAGCGGTATTGAGGATTGCAAAGCAGATAGCGAAAGAGAGGTGTGATGTGATGGGGGTGAGTTGCTTGAAGGATGAAGTGGGACAAATCGTTGTGGACCCAGATGGAATTAAAGGAAGATGGAAGAGATATATGGAAATGCTGTTGAATACAGAGAATGAATGGGATGGCAACATAGAGAGTAACCCAGTTTTAGGACCGGCAGAAAAGATAACCGAGAAGGAAGTTGAGGAAGCGATAAAACCAATGAAGAGTCGAAAAGCGGGAGGGCCGATGGGAGTTGTGGGAGATATGTTGAAGGCAGTGGGAAATTGGGGTGTGAAGAGAATGACAGAGATCTGCAATCTGGTGGTGAAAGAAGGGCGCATTCCAGTGGATTGGGAACTGAGTACCCTCGTCCCTCTATACAAGGGGAAAGGTGACCCTCTGGACTGTGGCTCGTATCGAGCGATAAAGTTATTGGAGCATGGAATGAAGGTGTTGGAAAGGGTGTTGGAGAGGAGGATAAGGAAGAAAGTGAAGATTGACGAAATGCAGTTTGGATTTATGCCAGGAAGAGGAACGACAGACGCGCTCTTTATTGTGAGGCAGTTGCAGGAGAAATACATGGATAAGAGGAAGAAGTTGTTTCTTGGGTTTGTTGATCTGGAGAAAGCATTTGATAGGGTTCCACGCAATGTATTGACATGGGCATTGAGGAAGTTAGAAGTGGAGGAATGGTTGATCAGAGTTGTGATGGCAATGTACAAAAGAGCGCGCACAGCTGTAAGGACGAAGGACGGGAACAGTGGTGAGTTTGAGGTGAAGGTGGGAGTGCATCAGGGTTCTGTACTAAGTCCACTACTATTTGTAGCTGTGATGGAGGTGCTGGCTCGGAATGTAAAGGAGGGTTTACCGTGGGAGTTGTTGTATGCAGATGATCTGGTGTTGATTGCAGAAAGTATGGATGGACTGAAGGAGAAGATGAACAAGTGGAAGGAATGTATGGAGACAAAAGGTCTGAAGGTGAATATCGGAAAAACGAAGGTGACGGCAAGTGGTAAAGCATGTGGTGAGGTGGAAAGCACTGGGAAGTGGCCGTGTGCTGTGTGCAGGAAGGGTGTCGGAGTGAATTCCATTCAATGTACAATGTGCGCTGAGTGGATTCATCAAAAATGTAGTGGTTTGAGAGGGTCATTAACCAGTGTGGCAGCTACATTCAAGTGTAAGGTGTGCACAGAGGGAGCTGCAGATGGAGGAAATGTTGAGTTGGATCTTGGAGAAGGCGTGAAGCTGGAAGGTGTGAAAACATTTTGTTACCTAGGAGACATGCTGAATGGAGAAGGTGGATCAGACTCGGCAACGGTTGCTCGAGTGAGATGTGCATGGAAGAAGTTTCGGGAACTGAGTGGCGTGCTGACGAGGAGGTGCGTGTCGTTGAAGCTGAAGGGAAAGGTGTATGCTGCATGTGTGAGAAGTGTTATGATTTATGGGAGCGAGACATGGGTAATGAACGTAGAGCAGCAACGAAGGCTGGAACGGGTGGAAATGCGAATGGTTCGCTGGATGTGTGGAGTATCGTTGAGAGAGAGGAAGACAAATGATGGATTGCGAAAGATGATGGGAATTGAGCCTGTGATGGATGCTGTGAAGAGAAACAGTTTGAGATGGTTTGGTCATGTGTTGAGGAAGGATGAAAGTGACTGGTTGAGAAGAGTGATGGAAATGAATGTAGAAGGAAGTAGAGGACGGGGAAGACCGAGAAAGACTTGGCTAAAGATGGACGAAGAAGAAATGCGGGCAAGGGGGTTAACAAGGGGAGATGCAGAAAATAGGGCAAAATGGAGAAGATTGTCATGGGGACCGCAAGGCTAACCCCCGCTCTTGCAGGGAAAATGGCCTTAAAATGCCTGTTGTATACACTAATGATTATTATGCTATATTATTTATTTATATATATGTATATATATACAGTCACGTGAAAAAGTAAGTACACCCCATGTAAAGGTTTGACTTTTTCAACATATTTCAACATATTTCAACATACAGCTATTTGATCTTCATTTCAACAATATTGAAAGATAAAGGTGATGTAATATAACAAATATCATGAAACATTTACATTTTGAAGTCCATTGTATAATTTAAATAAACATAAATGCAAATTTTGCATGTGGAAAAAGTAAGTACACCCTTGGCTCTAATAGGTGGTATTGCCCCCTTTGGCAGAAACAACCTGAAGTAGGCGTTTCTTATAACTGTCTACCAGTCTCTGACATCGACTGGGATTCATTTTTACCCACTCCTCCATGCAGAATTATTTCAGCTGTGCGATGTTTGAGGGGTTTCTTGCATGCACAGCTCGTTTCAAATCCCTCCACAACATCTCGATGGGATTTAGATCTGGGCTTTGACTTGGCCATTCCAGAGCCCTCCATTTCTTTCTTTTCAGCCATTCCTTGGTGGATTTACTGGTATGTTTAGGGTCATTGTCATGTTGCAAGGGCCACCTTCAGTTGAGCTTCAACTTTCCAACAGATGGCCTCACATTATCCTCAAGCACCCTCTGGTGCAATGAAGAATTCATTGTGGATTCTATGATGGTGAGCTGCCCAGGCCCTGATGTAGCAAAGCTGCCCCAAACCATAATATTTCCACCACCATGCTTTACAGTTGGTATCAGGTTCTTGTGATCAAATGCTGTCTTTGGTTTTCGCCAAACATGTCTTCTGGCACTGTGGCCAAATAGCTCTACCTTTGACTCATCTTTCCAGAGCACAGAAGTGCTGGTCTTTGCCTAGGTGTTCATTGGCAAACTTTAGTCTTGTCCTGATGTTCTTTCTGGACAGCAAAGGTTTCCTTCTGGCACACACACCTCCCATGTAGATCAAATTTGTGCAGCCTCTTTCTAATGGTAGACTCGTGCACTTTGACATCAACAGTGGCAAGAGCTACCTGTAGGTCCCGTGATGTAATTCTGGGGTTCTTCGAGACTTCTTTCAGCATCTTGCGGTCTGCTCTCGGGCTGAACTTGCTGGAGCGGCCTGGCCTGAACAAGTTGGCAGTTGTTTGGAATCTTCTCCACTTGTAGATGATCTTCCGGACAGTTGAATGATTGATTTCAAATTGTTTGGAGATCGTTTTAAATCCCTTCCCAGACTCGTAGGCATCTATAACCTTCTTTCTGAAGGCCTCAGAGAGCTCTTTTGATCTAGGCATGGTGACGCCGCACACTTCAACAACAAAGAGCAAACCAAACGAAATGTGAGTTTTAAATAAGACAGGTTCCTCCAAGATCCTCTCTAACGATGTTCTAATCATTTACACCTGAGCTGGTGCACCTGATTCTAATTTTAGGTATTTGAAGTAGTGATAAATGTAGGGGTGTACTTACTTTTTCCACATGGGAAATTTGCATTTATGTTTATTTAAATTATACAATGGACTACAAAATGTAAATGTGTCATGATATTTGTTATATTATATCACCTTTATCTATCAATATTGTTGAAATGAAGATCAAATAGCTGTGTGTTGAAATATGTTGAAAAAGTCAAAACTTTACATGGGGTGTACTTACTTTTTCACGTGACTGTATATATATCTTATGATTATGCTTTATTATTTGACAGTATATATATATATATATCTATATATATATATATATATATATATATATATATATATATATATATATATATATACATTCGGGTATGGTCACTCAATTGCAGTCAGTGGTTAAGGATTCTGCAAATACATCCATGAAATAATCAAATTACAGAATCGGTGTGTGTTGTAAATGTTTCAAATTGACAGATATATGGTGTGGTGAAACAATATTTTGTTCTGGAGATTCTTGGATGGCAAAAGGCTTAAGGAAGACAGGAGTGCTTCCTCATTCATTCTTCACATTGTGATGTGAGCATGTACATGGTATTGGCAATGTCATTGAGCCAAAGAGTGGCACCGATCCTCCGACAGGCCTGTAGTCGTACAAGTGATTTACAAAGGTGGACATTGCAGGCCGTGACACTGGAGTGCCTCATTAACTTTGTGGCTTAATTTGCATCTTAATTGGCTTTTTTCTCCCCCCCCCCCCAGCCTCCTCTACTTGTTCTTGGATCGTCTTTTATCCCAGAGCTGGAGGGGCTACTTCTCTCGACCAAAGACAAAAGCTTTTTTCTGTTTAAATTTTCATCCGCGCCTCACAAATCATGTTCTCTGCGTCGGACCGCTTGGCACGCGCCTCTGTCACTGTGCGCGCTCCATTTGCGTCTGCTGGAAATTGCCCAACTTAATTACTTGTACGGCACGGAATGGTAAACCTTTATGTAGCGGGGAAGGGCGGAGTGAAGAGACACCACTGAGGAGCCCCTCAAAGAGACGCAGAAGGCGGTATCTTCAATAACCTGAGTTCACTGAACCTTGTGCATCAAAATTCCTTTTCAAGGAGCCATTGTTGGGATGAGGCTCCTTGAACTTGACGATTCCTCTTTTTGTCTATGTCATTCCACTGCCAGTGTGCGGGACTCAAGGTGAAGGGTATCTTGGAAAAGTAGGGGGTTAAACGGACAAGCCCTTATTAATTAGTGATGATTTAATTTTAATAATAACCATAACTCTTGGCTTAACTGGTCCCTGTGGGCTAAGACCATCGCGTTAAGTGAGAATTAACAGCCGAGCACTCTCGCTGCTAATTACCTGCTCAGGGCACCCAGCTTGAGTGAAGTTCTCAAGCTAATAGTGATGATTTTACGGGTTTTCCTTGTCATTTCAAGAAACCTAGTCTCCATCAAGATTTTTTTATTAATTATTTCTCTGAACCACTTCATTTCATAATGGAAGCTAGTGCTCCAGTGAAAATGTCAACTATGGTGATACCACTGCAAAATATGGTGTCCTCTCTTTTAAAACAAACACTTTTTCTTGAACAAATAACCTTTTCATGTACCAAACGATTTTTGTTGATGTGACCCAGTGCTGGAAAGGCTGGAAAGGGTGGAAAGGCGAATGGTTCGGTGGATGTGTGGAGTATCATTGAGAGAGAGGAAGACAAATGATGAATTGCGAAAGATGATGGGAATAGAGCCTGTGATGGATGCTGTGAAGAGAAACAGGTTGAGATGGTTTGGTCAAGTGTTGAGGAAGGATGAAAGTGACTGGGTGAGAAGAGTGATGGAAATGAATGTGGAAGGAAGTAGAGGACGGGGAAGACCGAGAAAGACTTGGCTAAAGGTGGTGGAAGAAGAAATGCGGGCAAGGGGGTAACAAGGGGAGATGCAGAAAATAGGGTAAAATGGAGAAGATTGTCATGGGGACCGCAAGGCTAACCCCCGCTCTTGCAGGGAAAATGGCCTTAAAATGCATGGTGTTGTTGTTGTTGACCCAGTGCAGGTATTGTCATGTATCGGTATTTGAGCCAAGCGACTATTCCCTGTAATAGATTGGACTCAACCTCAACCTCCTGTTTTTCCCATAATGCCATCCTTGTTTTGATGTGCTGTTTCATATCTCAATGGGAGGTATGGCTTTGTTTGACCTCATCCATTTTAACTATTGCCCGGCATGCAGTGGAGAACATTCCAGTGTTGAGTGAACCATGCAATTTGTTTGCAGGAAGTGCTTTGGAGCAGGTTCTGGCAGTTAAAGAAACTGGAGCACTTTACGAGGAATGGCTCGAACTCCGAAATGGCTGCCTGTGCTGCACTGCCAAGTAAGCCACGTGGAGATTGTTGGGAGATTGTAGACTCACAGCTTAGGGCGACCTGACAAATTGTAATGTTCTTCAGCCAAATCACCAGAGAACAATAAGGAAAGGTTACCATTCATTCATCGAAAGTATCATCATCCTTTACATTATATTGGGTTCTTGAACCAGCCTCGAAACAACACTCATCAAACAAAACACTGAAGCTTACCCTCCACCACAACTGTTCAATTTCTCCCAAAAGTACTTGCATATGAGCCAACTGCTGATGGACGAACACGAGCTAGATTTTGAAATCACTACATTCAAACGGTTTATCGTAACCATGTCGGTCACAAATGCACTAACAGTCTAACACCTTTCATAAGAACTGAGAATACACTTTTTTTTTTTTTTTTTTTTTTTTTTTGTATACAAGGTCGAGGCTCGTGAAAGAGCGAACATTAATCACACAGAAAGACAAACCGACACATAAAACATATAACATAGGGAGCGGTAGACAAGATGGGGAGAGAGGGGGAAGGACACAAACACAACATTTGAGAGCAGGGACCGAGAGTGCCCAAACTTTGCCCAAATGTTTACTTTACTCGGGGTACCCATGCATATGGTCCTGTTGATGGTGTAGGGGAACTGAGTGCTAATTACTGTTTCAGCATTAATGCACTCGCATATCGACATCGCCCCACCCCTTCCCCACTTCCCTCCCAAAGAAAATTAAGTGGGAATTTTGTAATATTAAGTGGGGATAATTGGATGTTCTCCAGAGTTTTTTAACTGCATTATTAAGTTGTAATTTCCTGTTGGAGTGACTATTTTACTATTATTTCTTTAAGCCGATTTAGTCATATTTCATCTCACTCGGCACCTCCTCAAAATCCCCTTCTGGGTTGACATACAGGAAGAAACAAAGGTCTGACCCATTACACCACTGCCAGTAGGGTGCACTCATATTAACCTCCAGCCCCCACCCCTCTTGGCATTCCACGTGATTTAAATGTTCTCTGGGATACTTCATAGTCTCGAGTACAGAAGTAGAATAAACTGGGTGGGGGTTTGGGGGAGGGGGGGGAGGGGGTGGGGAAGGGAAGCTAATCTCCATTTGTCTATAGTTAAAATGAATGGTCTTTGAGATTAATCCTGCTAGGATAAATGTAAAAGTTCTTTTATTAGTGTAGTTATTTTACACTTATTTTATCAAAATCCGTTTTAACGACAAGTTTAATTAAAACTAGGGCCCTTTGGTCGATTGGACCTAATTTTCATTTGTCTTCACCGCCTTGTAGCATACCTGCTTGCTGGACCTGGGGGTCTTTTAGGTCCTCGGAGTCTCTTGGGTGCTCGGGGACTTTTGGGTCCTCTGGGTCATTAGGGGTTTTTGGGGTCTTAAAGCATCTTCAAAGGTCAAAGGGGTCTCAGCAGTCTAAACAGTTAAAAGGTACATTCAGTCATATGCAATGAATTAATAGACGTATGTAATTCATAGACACAAAAAGTATGACACACACACACACACACACACACACACACACACACACACACACACACACACACACACACACACACACACACACACTTATAGTAGATTATTACATCTGATAGATAATGTCAGCCTAGTTTTAATGGAGACACCATAAACATGCTAAATTTGGCTGCTGATGTGATTCTGTTTATCAAGTCTCAATATTGGTTTATGTTAAGATGACTGAACCTGTTGGGTGGGCTATTAAGGGGGCAGGGGGGTTAAAAGGTGGGAGTGGGTTTAGTTGAGTGAGACCATATTATTCCAAAATTGGGAATTTTTCTGTTGTTTACAATTTATCGTTGCATTGATGAATTATGTTATTTATTGTCGCTATAACTGATGTATTGATACTTTGCAGGTTGAGTTCAAAAATATGTATGATTTTGTTATAAGTTATCATTTTATATGCATAATTTTGGAATATTACATTGTACTGGAGAATTCTGTCTTGAATTTATAAATGGTGAAATGAATATGTTGATATGGTGGACAACACCTGTGCAGGCCAGGTGTGAAACAACTGTCCCAGGAGAACCCCGCCACCCCGACTCCCCCTCCTATCCACACTCCTCCTTGGAGGGAGCAGTGGAAATCCTATTCCTGATGTTGGATTTGGATGTGCTGGTGAGACAGAAAGGGAAGAGGAGAGGACACAGCGATATATATATATATTGTTACAGACGCGGTTGTGGATGTTGGTTTACCGAGCGGTTTGGTATGACCGCGTCTGCACGTTTACCCGATTATACTCGAACGTTGGCCGAGTCGCGCTACGCTAAATCAATTGAGGAAAAGGACACAACGGCTGGGTTAAAATGACACGACACCAAGGGTTCAGTTCTCAAGACCTCCGGAGGAGGTTATAATATTGCGGAAGGTCAGATTACAGGGATGAGAGAGACAGCATAGTAAGGTAGGCACTTAATTACGGTCTTATAATAGCCCCGACAGACGACAGATAAACAGGACAAAACTGACTCACACGGGGATTGATGGCAAGGAAAGCGGGTAGTCGATGGCTCAAGGTGCACCTTGGCTCAGGGACAGAATCGACCCGGTCCAGTCCAGTAGATGCGGGGAGGTCGCTCAGCGCTCGGAGGTCGCGACTTGTCTCTTCTTCAAGCTCGGGGCGCATCTCATTTCACATCCGGTAAGTCGCTGCGTATATCCGGCGGGGAGTGACACGCCCTCGGCTCGTTAGCTCCGCCCCAGATGGAATCGGCCCGCCGCTTCTCACTGGCTGCGGGGGGTTACCGGGCTCCGCCCCTGACGAGGAGCTGACAGCCAGCCCCTTCGTGGTAACCCCGTGGAGCGCATGGGCAATGGCGGCTAACCGAGCCGGAGTGAGGACGCACACTCCCCGCGCCGCGCCGCGCCCCTCTGTTGTTGTAGTTGTTGTTGTAGTTGTTGTTGTAGTTGTTGTGAATGTTGTTTCATGGGGAAGATGGGAGGAGGTATGGGGAGGTCCTAAACTCACTACTGGTGCCATACGATCACATTCTGGTGCAACGAAGAGTCAGAATTAATGGAAACGAGTCCTTAACTGACATAGACTAAGAATAACTAGCAAGATGTCCGAAAGTTGTCTACGTGAGATGCGGTGGACCTGGGCACGACATTTAATGGGGGAAAAAGGGGAAGGTCGGTTCTACAGAGTGTTGTTTACAGGCAATGGGACTAGGGAATGGGGGATTGGGGATAGTTGGGGAGTATTGGGGAAATAGGGGAATATTTACAAGCGGATATGGAGGCCAAATGCCATATCCGCAACAATATATATATATAATTACATATATATATATATATATATATATATATATATATATATATATATATGTATGTATGTATGTATGTATGTATGTGTATATATATATATATATATATATATATATATATATATATATATATATATATATATTGTAACGAATTTGGAAAGTGTAAAGAATGTGAGAACTGGTTTGCTGTGTTTTAACTGACCCTCGTAGAGTAAATAAGGTCGAAGGACGTCCCCCTAGTTAATTCCACGAAACTTACACACAGGCCACGATATATCTTTTTAAATAGCTTATTTCCTTATTCTATGTAGGCTAAATATGTGTTTCCCACTAGATTAACTCTGCATTGTATCAAACGAAATAAGCGTAGGCCCCTTTCAATTTCCCCAATCATCTCCGCTCTCCAAAGTTCCTTTCAAAAGCGGTGCGAGTGGTGTTCAATCCCGCAAGCCGCCATTGCCCATGTGCTAATCTCGGAGAAGAGGGGGGTAGGAGCCGCCAACTCACGGGCGTGGCACGTCATGATCAAAGGGGGAATCGGACAGCCCTAACAGCCAACCAGCACCGCGGTGAGCGACCCGGTAGGCGTGCCCTCGCAGCCGGCGGCTTGATTCCGACCCGAGTAATAAAAGCGACTGGAAGGGACTGCTTCGGCAGATGAGAGGAGAGATGAGATGAGAGGTGAGATGAGATGAGATGACATGAGAGATGAGCTGTGAGAGGAGAGATGAGCTGTGAGATGAGAGATGAGAGACGCTCCAAAAAGGAGAGGTACTTGGAGATGAAACAAGCTTTGGAAAGACGCGCTGAGAGGAGGGAGACGGCTCCACCAGAAGGAGAGGAGCAGGTGTGACCGAGCCAGCGCGTGACGTCCACAGCATCGGCAGCGTCGACGCGACCGAGGGTTTTCCCGCCAAAAACGCGAAGAGTGGGAGCTGCTACCTCCAGCCCTGCCGGTTGCAGGGACCGGACCCTGCCTCCCTCTCCAGCAACCCACCTCCGCCATTCCTGCCTGAAATTTCCCCCGTGTAAGTGTGAACGTCGTCTGTCTTAATCGTTGTCCAGGGGTAAAGTAAATTGAATAGTATAAGCTAACGATTCACTGTGTGACTGCTTCTTCCATCCATTGCTTGTAAATAACTTTGATCGCTCCTTCTTTTTGCTTGTGTGTATAATAAATCCTGTTATTCCTCCGAACTCTGTCTTCTTCTCTCTTCCTTCTCTTTCGGTCGCTTTAGAGGTTTCCATATTGAATATCTGTGGCGCGATTTAGTCAACGTTGGGGGAGTAGGGCTAATCGGGGATCCTGTAACGGTCGCGGTTGACCATCCGCTCGGCCCAAAGTAACATCTTGTCCGCGACCCGTAACAATATATATATATATATATATATATATATATATATATATATATATATATATATATATATATATTGTTGTGGATATGAGAATGTTTTTTTATTTTGTTGTTGTGGTAAAATGTTGTTGTAAAAGGTTGTTGTAAAATATCACCCCTCCTCCCTCCGTTTGTGGTTGTATAAAGGTCAAAGGGCGTTTCCGTAGTTAGTCCATAAAACATACATGCAGGACACGATATATCCTTTCTTTTGACAGTTATATCCTTATTATGTGTATTAGCGTAAGGCTGTGTCTTCCATTAATTGAAAGTACTCCATTGCACCAGTGAAAGAGAATAGATCCCCTTTCCTTCCCATCCCCAAAATCTCCATCCAATATTACATCCCCTCTCGTCATTGCCGAGCCTCGATTGCCCATATTACCTCCCCTCCAATAACCGCCATTGACCACGAGGCTCGAGTCAGGGAAGAAAGGCGTGTCTCCACCTCGTCATAGAGTGGGGAGGAGTGAACCAGCCCCGCTCGACCAACCATGAGCCAGGGGTTTGGCTACAGAGGGCGGAGGAAGAGCGGTCGGGGAGGTTCGCAAAGGTTGAGGGGCGGGGGCCTATATAACCCAAGGCAGGGGTGTGGCCAAAGGAGATGAGTTTTTACCGGCAGACACAAGGGAGCCCAAGCCGTGGAGAGGAGTCAGAGAGATTCGCTTTTACAAGAGACTGGAAGAGTTGAGCTTTTACCAGAGACAAGACGGTTGAGCTTTTACAGAGAAGAGAGAACCCGTCACACCAAGGCTCCACCAAGCTCCGTGTTGGCTCCACCAAGCTCCGTGTTGGCTCCACCAAGCTCCGTGTTGGCTCCACCAAGCTCCGTGTTGGCTCCACCAAGCTCCGTGTTGGCTCCACCAAGCGTTCACCTCCAGCCATCCACCTCCTGCAATTCCCCGCGTGAGTCAGAGTCTTTTGTTTGTTCTGTCCTGGGTTAATTAAGTCTGTATAAGCTAGTATTTTCCCTGTGTCACCTGCGTCTTATGTGTTGTAAATAAACCTTGATTGCTTTCTTTTTGCTTGTGTGTAAATAGCCAATAAATTCAGTCGTATTTCCAAACCTTTCTTTGCCTTCTTTTTCCTCTTTGCATTGCGTCGTTTTCGTCTTTTCCCTCATTGAGCAGCTGGGGTGCGATACGGCCAAAGTCTGGGTGAATCGGGTGAGTTTTGTTAGGTCGTGGTCTTACACCACCGCTCGGTCTATAACATCTAACCGCGATCTATAACAATATATATATTGTTACGGACGCGGATAAGATGTTACTGGATTTGCCGAGCGGATGGCCGCCGCGCCCGAACAGTTACCCCGACTAACCCGATTCCTGAACGTTGGCCAAAATCGCGCCACAGATATTCAATGGGGAAAAGACAAAGGTGACACGGATGTGAAGAAGAGGAAGACAGAAGTAGGGAATACGAATATAATTTATTTGCTATTTACAACCAAAAGTAACCAAGGAGAAGGAAGGATAATAAAATAATTTACAGAAGAGGGACGGACCAGTAAGACACAGTGAAAATACTAGCTTAACTAAACAGGCTTAACTTATTACCCAGGACAGAACAAACAAAACAAACTCACGTATGCAAAAGGATCGAAGGGCAGGAATCGTTTGGAGGGATGAGCAGGTGGAATCGCAGGGCACAGCGAGCAGGTCCACTCCGGGCGGGAAGCGAGGAGCCGGCAGCTCCTTGTATTCGGCTTTACACCGCACACCGGCAGGGTCACTCACTGCCCCGTCAGGGCTTCACGCGGCTGGTTGAAACGCGGCTGGTTGAAGCGGCTCTTTGTCAAAGGCTTTTCGTATCTCTCACGCAACAACCACCCAAAGGCTTTCCGTATCTCTCACGCAACTCCGGTGCAACTCTCAACTCTCTCCCGGTGGACTGCCAACCCTCTTACGCACCTGGACTCATCTGCCGTATCTCTGGTGTATCTTCTCCCAGCGATCGTCGCACCCTTCTCTCATACCTTCAGCGCGGGTCTGTCACGCCCTTGTCGGTTTCGGTACCGCCCTCCCCCCCGTGCTCTGTTTCGTGACCTTTTATGGCAATCCCACGGGCTTGTCTCCTTATTTGGGCATCGCACCGACGGCACGCTCCTCGTGGCGAGCCACAGGCTTGTTTCCTTATTTGGGCATGGGGCTGAACAGCCCCGCCCTTCGTGGCGTGCCCTGGGCTTGCCTCTCCCTGGCGACCCCGCCCCTCCTGTTCAAACAGAGCATGGAGCACATATTCACTATAGCAGCGAAATGAGAGGGCGCGCACCCCACGCTTGTGAACTGCTTTACCCAGAGATGGAGAGTTTGGCTGGGAAATGGAATTATTGAAGGGGAGCTATTCTTAATTGATTCGGTGCAATGGAGTATTAATTAATGGAAGACAAAGCCTTAGCCTAATACACAGAATAAGGATATAACTACTGAACAGGGATATATGGTGTCCTTCGTGTATGTTTTATGGAATTAATTACGGGAACGCCCTTTGACCTTTATACACAACTGGAGCAAGGAGGGCGATATTTTACCACAACCTTTTACAACAACGTTACCACAAAAAAAAACACCATTCTCATATCCACAACAATATATATATATATATATATATATATATATATATATATATATATACAGTGGAACCTTGACTTACGAGTGCCCCAACTTATGAGTTTTTCGAGATACGAGCCGTCGCTCGGGCGGTTTATTGCTTTGAGATGCGAGCCGAGATCCGAGTTACGAGCTTTCGCCACCCGGTCACGTGGTTATCTTGCCGTTCAAGTACAGTATCTCTGTCGTATAGCGCTGCATTTTAGTTTTCGCATTTCGGTTATTTTGAGTTTACGCCGCCAGGTGGGTTCCGGTCACGTGGTTATCTTGCCGTGCACGTACAGTATCTCTGTCGTATAGCGCTGCATTTTAGTTTTCGCATTTCGGTTATTTTGAGTTTACGCCGCCAGGTGGGTTCCGGTCACGTGGTTATCTTGCCGTGCACGTACAGTATCTCTGTCGTATAGCGCTGCATTTTAGTTTTCGCATTTCGGTTATTTTGAGTTTACGCCGCCAGGTGGGTTCCGGTCACGTGGTTATCTTGCCGTGCACGTACAGTATCTCTGTCGTATAGCGCTGCATTTTTGTTTTCGCATTTTGGTTATTTTGGAAAATTTCATGTTCATGTCGAACATTTCATGTTCATGTTCATGTTTTCATGTTCATGCCATGCCAGGCCACAACTTGTTCAGAGTGCCGGCGATAGCTCGCCTTCTCTTTGTGGAAAACACGGTGAGATCCTTAACATCCAACAACTAATGGGACGCAAACGGGGCGCCCAGTTTAGCGGTACACACATTGATGAATCACCCTGCCTGTGAAACACCGACATGACAGGTTATAGCTGGGTCGGGATTCAAACCCAGGCTGGACAGTTTAGAGTCAAGTGTGCGTACCTCCAGTCCAGGCCATCCTGCCAACTTGTATGCTGCATACAGGTGAAATATAAAGCGCGAGATATTTTTATATATACTGTATATTTAAAAAAAAATTGGTGTGGTTTTTGGCGGGCTGGAACGGATTAATAGCATTTCAATGCATTTCAATGGGGAAATTTGATTTGAGATACGAGCAATTTGAGTTACGAGCTCGGTCACAGAACGAATTAAACTCGTAAGTCAAGGTTCCACTGTATATATATATATATATATATATATATATATATATATATATATATATATATATATATATATATATATATATATATATATATATATATATATATATATATATATATATTGTTACAGATCGCGGTTTAGATGTTATTTTACCGAGCGGTTGGTATTACCGCGTCCGAACAGTTACTCCCCGATTAGAACCCGATTCCACCCGACGTTGACCAGATCGCACCGCAGATATTCAATCGGGAAACCTCTAAAGCGACCGAAAGAGAATGAAAAGAGAAGAAGACAGAGTACGGAGGAAGAACAGATTTATTATACACACACAAGCAAAAAAGAAAGAGCGACCAAAATTATTTACAGCAATGGATGGAAGAAGCAGTCACACAGTGCATCGTTAGCTTAAACTATTCATTTTACTTAACCCCAAGACAACGAGTAGGACAGACGACGTTCACACTTACACGGGGGATATTGCAGGCAGGTAGGGCTTGAGGTGGATTGCTGGAGAGGGAGGCAGGGTCGGAGGCAGCAGCTCTCAATTCCTCGCGGTTTTGGCGGGAAAACCCTCCGTCGCGTATCCGCTGCCGATGCTGTAGACGTCACGCGCTGGCTCGGTCACACCTGCTCCTCTCCTTCTGGTGGAGCCGTCTCCCTCCTCTCAGCGCGTCTCTCCAAAGCTGGTTTCCTCTCCTCTTTGGCTTGGAGCGTCTCGCATCTCACCGCTCACAGCTCAGCTCACAGCTCCTTTCGTATGTCACCTCTTCGCTCATCTCCCATCTCCTAGGTCATCTCCCGAAGCAGTCCCTTCCAGTCCCTTTTATTACTCCTGGCGGAATCAAGCCGCCGGCTGCGAGGGCACGCCTACCGGGTCGCTAACCGCGGTGCTGGTTGGCCAAGTGGGGTTGGCTCACTCCTCCCCTCTATGACGAGGTGGAGACACGCCTTTCTTCTCCGAGATTAGCACATGGGCAATGGCGGCTTGCGGGATTGAACACCACTCGCACCCCTTTTGAAAAGGAACTTTGGAGAGCGGAGATGTTTGGGGCAATTGAAAGGGCCTACGCTTATTTTGTTTGATACAATGCAAAGTCAATCTAGTGGGAAACACATATTTAGCCTACATAGAATAAGGAAATACACTATTTAAAAAGATATATCGTGGCCTGCGTGTAAGTTTCATGGAATTAACTAGGAGGACGGCTGCGACCATTATTTACATTACGAGGGTGTTACACATAACAAAACCATACTTTTCACATTCGTTACACTTCCTCCAAAATTGTTACACTTCTCAAAAACCGTTACACTTCTCAAATTCGTTACACTTCTCAAAACCGTTACACTGCACCCTCCTTTCTTCAGGCCCGTGCTCGGGCCTACAAAACTTTAACTTAGTGTGACACGTAGGTGTAATTCCCTCTACAATTAACCTGACCCTGAGTGTGACAATCTTAAAACACAAATAAGTATGTCCCCCTATTGCATTGCACCCTGTCTAACAGACTCAAGCCCACAGCTAACCGAATTACGGAATTATTCTCAAACTATACATTTACGGTGGGGAGCATTATTTACAGTGACGTGATTTCTTATTTACAACGCAACCCAGGACCTGTGTTTTTTTTTCTTTTTTTTCTTTTTAGGGAACAAGAAAAAGAAATTCCTGTTGGGAGGGAGGAGACAGCACGCATTGCATCGATGCACCAGTACCAATACCACCAAAGCACCCAAAAGCACCAAAAGCACCACAAGCACCACAAAGCACCAAAAGCACCACTCGGTGCGCAGTCACCATGGTTCATAATAAACACAACAAAACAACTGGTGGTGGTCTTCTCTTTCTCTGCTGGGCCGATGTTCTTCCCGACGTCTTCTGGCTTCATGCGGCCTACTTGGAAATATAAAAAGCACAAACCGTGTCCATTTTTATTTAGGGCCTCAGGGGCCAACTAAGGGTGGTCCACCTGTTTGGCATAGGTGCCACCTTACCGAGGTCCGCAAGCAAGATTCCCTGGCCACTATGGCCGGTCTCCAACAGAGGTGCCCTGCCCCAGAACCTGGGGTCCATCAAGTGGTACTTGGCCGCAGAACAGCGGTCCATAAAGTGGTACATCAACGCAATGCATGCTGGTTCTGGGAATCTCGTGCGCACAATGGCCACCTCACGCACGCTCCCCTCGGCACCCAATGGCGCACAGGTCATGTGGGAGACAAAAGAGACAATTGAGCGAGGGGTAAGGTCACAAGGGTACACGTCAATAAGGCAATGCAAGGCGAAATGCGTACGGAGGGCGAAGTGAGAAAGCTCGTCCCTACCGTACGTCACCCCCCTGTCACCTACCCTACCCTTGCCCTTACCCCATATGTACAAAATCTACACATTACGAATTCGTCACTACTGTCACGTCTTCCCCATATTTCCCCTATACCAAATTCGTCTCCACAATCCCTCGACTTCAAAATTTGCCATCACCAATTCATCATCAATCCTCATAAGGAGGGAGAGATGGAATTACGCACAATGTCACACCCACGTCATGATGCGTCTCACAATCCAAACATTTGCATCATAAAAATAATCAAAACATGGCATGGTGTGGAGTACCTGTCACCTCAGGTGAGTGGATGCAGATGGTGCGAGGAGACTTCATCCTAACTACTTCCTAAATGACCTTAACACACTTTACACTACCCGGGGTCTTTCCCTGCCAATCCATTGGCCACTTACACTATGGGTTCTAAAAACCAATTCCCATTGCCCAAACTGTGGTGCTTCTCAATTTGGGGTCTCACTCCCCCGATTCATCTCCCGGTGCCCTCGCACAATTTCTGGGCTGCGACGTGTAGCTCTCCCAGCAGGTCTACCCACCTGCACACCTCCACCACTGCAGTTGCCACCCGAGCTTACCTAGCTCCTCACCCTAACCTAACTAACTGGGGACAGCCCCTCCTGGCTCTGTCACCCCACTCGGTGCCCTCTGGCACTGGGCTACCCGGGTCCGTCCTCCGGATCCTCGGGCCCCATCCACAACTACCGGCTCCCAGAGCCCACCTGCTATGCGGCCTCACCTGGCCGACATCCTCACAGTGGTGGAGTGCCCAAACCAACTACACACACTAACAGGCTACACGCCCAGCCATTTCCACAACACTAATGCACCCATCCAAACATCATTCTTCCAACCGCACCACAGATGCCAATATCCAACCACAATTTACCTATACCCTCTACCTAACACTTACACTACCCGCCCCGGGTATCCGTGATGGGGGTCCACTCTTCCCCCATTCACACCTTCGCACCATCCACTCCACTCCACAATTTCCACCATACTCACTCCACGACCATCCATTTCAATACTCCATACCATTTATTCCATACAGCCACATACACCTGTTGTTGCACACCTGTGCCCTCACACCTGGTGCCACCTGCACCCTCCTTTCTTCCTGGACCATTTGGTCATCACAATACACAATCACTATCACTCACTCATACACTGCTCCACACACCTGTTCAGTTGCACACCTGTGCAATCACACCTGTTCAATCACACCTGTTCAATCCTCACACACATGGCATCATCTCATCTAACTACTCCCCTCTGAAACTTGCGCTTCCCAGTCGCCCCTTTAAACTATTGCGCTCCCACGTCATTATCATCCACACTAAACTACCTGCGTCCCCACTACAGGTATCAGTCACTAACTAACCTTCACGTTACCTAATGTCATCTTCGCTAGATCCCTACACATGATATATCCTAACCCACCCGGGCTAGTTTTCACTGCCATCAACCCCATAAACTATTGCGCATTTGCCCCACTTCTGTGAGGAATGGTGGAGTTGCCATCCCACCACATCGGGGACGTCCTATCAATTTCGCTCGTCCAAATTCCAACCAATTCAAAAATTTTCCATTTACTGCCAATTCTACCCACTATTATAAATTTCGTATCAAATCACTACCATCATCATCACAGTCCGCTATATCCTAGCCTCGGTGCGTCATGACATCATTAAACTCGGCTTCGTAAAGCCGAGCAATGAATTCGGGTGGTTTGGTCGCCTGCAGGTTGAATCCGTCCGGCTTTCGGTTCAAGGGAGGTGGTTTGGTTGGACCGAGGTTCCACGCACCATCTCGGCGCGGCACCTTGCGGTCCCGGGCCCGATGGCTCAATCTCCCCTGGTCGGAACCCCGTCCCCACGAGGGGGCACCGTACCACTTCCTCCCACTCGCCCTTGAACCGGACCGGTCGCCTCGCCCTACAAGGCCCGGACTCGACCGTGCGGGGCGGGGCCAAGCCCGAATCGGCAACGACGCTTCGAAGAGAAGCGACGCAGCATCGATCCGCGCCGGGCCTCGCACCCAACAAAGCACCCCTCGCACCGAGTGCTCGCATCGGCTATCCGTCGCCCTAACCGCTAACCCGGTTACCGTCGATGCTTCACCGGCATGCTCACAAGCATACGCTACCCCTTTCACCCTCACAAAACCCGGCGTTCCAACGCCGTCCGTACATTCCACCAACGCTCTCCCTGTTACACACCACACCTCTCGCGCACACTCTTGCGCACACTTTGGTCCACACCTCTCCTCCGTTACGTCCTCCGTAACACTCACCATGGGCATGCACTCTTGCACCCACCCACTAACGCGCTCACATGGGCTCTCCCACACCCGCGCTACCACCAATTCAGGTGTGCTTTCTCGCACACGTTCCACCACCACCTTACTCTCCGTGTCACACTTCGTACACCCCGCCGTGCATTCTCGCTCGCACTCGGTTTCACACTCGCGCTCCGATGTGCCCTCTCGCACCTGCGCCATCACCAACTCACTATTCGTGTCACACTCCGTACACCCCGACGTGCATTCTCGCTCGCACTCGGTTTCACACTCGCGCTCCGATGTGCCCTCTCGCACCTGCGCCATCACCAACTCACTATTCGTGTCACACTCCGTACACCCCGACGTGCATTCTCGCTCACACTCGGTTTCACTCCCACACTTTATAACACACCCACTCGCCGACGCACACTTTTTCCTCCCACGCGTGCCATTTCCACTCACACGGGACCCTTCACCAACGCCCGGATGCTTCCTCGATCCCAAGCGCGCGAAAATTCTTTTGTCGCTAAACATCCTCCTGCAAAATCTACCCGCACAATATACAGCACGACTCACCTGGGGGATCCTTTTCTCCACGCGAACCTGCAAACTTCCATTCGGGTTAAGCACAGCATCGTGATGTGAGCAGGGACTTTGTACATAATCCATTTCTCCCTGCAATTCCCGGGCTACCTCCGTCATCTCTTCAATTTTAATTCCCAGCACTGCTTTTTCTTTATTAACCTCGGCGACCGCTGGCTTTAATAAAACACCCTCCTCTACCTCAGCGGTCGCCGGCTTTTCCAAACCCCGTGTCGCGATTTCTACCCCCGTCATTGTACCCGTGCTTTCCTCCGCTTCGCTCAACCGGCGCTTCTCGACCCGCGTTACTTCCTTGTGCACCCCTGGGACCCTTTCGCCCAACTTGCGGTCTCTGTCCCTCTGCTCCCCTGCCTCTCTATCGGCCCTCATTCCGTTCGTTGTTGCTTCAATTTTGTTTAACAATCGCTCACTGTTAGCATCCATCTGGTTCCCCATTACCCCCATTTGCTCACTCTGAGCCCTCATTTGCTCACTCTGCAGGTTGAGGGACGCCTGCATTTGTACCATAAATTGCTCCATGAGGGCCTGCATTTGGGCCATCGTTGGTAGTACAAAGGGTGCGGGCGCAGCTGCCCCAACCTCGTGCGCGAGAGCGCCATTTTGCGCGCCCGTAACCTCGTGCGCGAGGGCGCCATTTTGTGCGTCTGAAACCTCCGCAACCACATTGCCATTTTTCTCCTCCTCCCTTTCCTCCACATACATTTCCCCGAGGTCCTGGGTCGATTCCACCCTGTCTATCTCTCCCACCGACATCCGATCGCCTTGATTGTCCATGGCGCGATCTCAAAATTCGGGTTTTGCTTTAAAAAAAACAAATTTCGTCAGCTCGTAATTTTGACCAAAAATTTTTTTTTCTACACGTTTTAAAAATTTGGTTCGGGCCTCGAATCTCACTCCCAGACACCAATTGTTGCGGACGCGGTTAAAGATGTTATTTTACCGAGCGGTTGGTATTACCGCGTCCGAACAGTTACTCCCCGATTAGAACCCGATTCCACCCGACTTTGACCAGATCGCACTGCAGATATTCAATCGGGAAACCTCTAAAGCGACCGAAAGAGAATGAAAAGAGAAGAAGACAGAGTACGGAGGAAGAACAGATTTATTATACACACACAAGCAAAAAAGAAAGAGCGACCAAAATTATTTACAGCAATGGATGGAAGAAGCAGTCACACAGTGCATCGTTAGCTTAAACTATTCATTTTACTTAACCCCAAGACAACGAGTAGGACAGACGACGTTCACACTTACACGGGGGATATTGCAGGCAGGTAGGGCTTGAGGTGGATTGCTGGAGAGGGAGGCAGGGTCGGAGGCAGCAGCTCTCAATTCCTCGCGGTTTTGGTGGGAAAACCCTCCGTCGCGTATCCGCTGCCGATGCTGTAGACGTCACGCGCTGGCTCGGTCACACCTGCTCCTCTCCTTCTGGTGGAGCCGTCTCCCTCCTCTCAGCGCGTCTCTCCAAAGCTGGTTTCCTCTCCTCTTTGGCTTGGAGCGTCTCACATCTCACCGCTCACAGCTCAGCTCACAGCTCCTTTCGTATGTCACCTCTTCGCTCATCTCCCATCTCCTAGGTCATCTCCCGAAGCAGTCCCTTCCAGTCCCTTTTATTACTCCTGGCGGAATCAAGCCGCCGGCTGCGAGGGCACGCCTACCGGGTCGCTAACCACGGTGCTGGTTGGCCAAGTGGGGTTGGCTCACTCCTCCCCTCTATGACGAGGTGGAGACACGCCTTTCTTCTCCGAGATTAGCACATGGGCAATGGCGGCTTGCGGGATTGAACACCACTCGCACCCATTTTGAAAAGGAACTTTGGAGAGCGGAGATGTTTGGGGCAATTGAAAGGGCCTACGCTTATTTTGTTTGATACAATGCAAAGTCAATCTAGTGGGAAACACATATTTAGCCTACATAGAATAAGGAAATACACTATTTAAAAAGATATATCGTGGCCTGCGTGTAAGTTTCATGGAATTAACTAGGAGGACGGCTGCGACCATTATTTACATTACGAGGGTGTTACACATAACAAAACCATACTTTTCACATTCGTTACACTTCCTCCAAAATTGTTACACTTCTCAAAAACCGTTACACTTCTCAAATTCGTTACACTTCTCAAAACCGTTACAATATATATACAGTATATATATATATATATATATATATATATATATATATATATATATATATATATATATATATATATATATATATATATATATATATATATATATATATATATATATATCTATATATATATATATATATATATATATATATATATATATATATATATATATATATATATATATATTGTTACGGATCTGGGACGACGCCGCTCCCCTTGCCAAGGGGGGTTAACCCCTTGTCCTGTATACTGGCCGTCGCCGATCCTGAGGGTCTGTGACGTCACTGGTGGTCAGCCACGACCAGGGTAATCGGGCCAGAGACCCCAAAAAAAGACCCCCCCCCGAATACCTGCTTACCGTGACCTCCCAACCAGCGAGGAGACAGCCCCGCCCGAGTCGTGACGGTAATGGACACGCCGAGCGAAGCGAGTCACGACCCAGGCCGTTAACAATGACTAACCCGATTATAGCGGTTTTAATCGTGCCACGTAGACCAATGGAAAGAAAAGACTAAAGCAACTGGATGGAGACGAAACCAAAGCTTGGAGAAGGAACACACATTTATTATAACAAACACCAGAGGAAAAGAAAGATCAAAGCTGTACAAAGATAGATGGATGTAAAAAGACACAGGGCAGCCTTATCTATACAGTCTTACTTATACCCATTGCAGGTCTTACTGCAATGGGTATAAGACAGAACAAACAAAGACAGACTCACACGGGAATGATGACAGGAATGGCAGGAGAAGGTCCGTCCAGCTGGCAGGAGCGGCCGGTTTGGCTCGTTCAGCCATTGAGGTTCCGCACCGACCTCACGCCGTTAGTTTTAAGCGAACCCGACAACCGCTGGAACAAAATGTGGTTGCGTCAACGCCACGACTCTCTCTCTCTCTCTGGGGATAATACTGGGATTTCCCCTCGCAGGCAAGGCACGATCTCTTTTTGCTGCGCGCGCGTCGCCTCTGCTGGTCTCAATCCTTCTCTCTTTTCTTTCGCGATCCTCAAAAACGCATATATTAAGCGGGGTCGTGACACGCCCTCGGCCGTTTGGGTCCCGCCCCCGTGCTCTGTTGGTAGCCTTATTAGGCAATGGAGCTGATGAGCTCCGCCCTCGTGGCGAGCCACGGTCACGCCTCTTCTCGGCGACCCCGCCCTTCTTGTTCAAACAGAGCACGGAGCACATGTTCAAAATGGCGGCGAACGCCGCTTTCAAACCCAGGCCAGTTGAGAGGGTGCGCACCCCATGCTTGTCGAGATGCTTTGCAGAGAGAGAGAGTTTGCTGGGGTATGGAATCATTGAAGGGGAGCTATCCTTATTTGTTAATGCAACGTGGTGTCAATCTAGTGGATACAGAGCCTTAATTAAACATAGAATAGGAAATAACTATTGAGGGAAGCCTATGATTTGCTACGTGATGCGATGGACTAACTAAGGTGCGATCAATTAACAGCCAATTAAGGGGAAATGTACACAGGGAATTTACTACTAAATTTGATAAAGTGAAGGTTCTAGAAACCGCAACACAGCACCCTCATTCCTCACGGCACGTCTCGGTCCAACAAAACTTTAACTTAGTGTGACACGCAGGTGTAATTCCCTCTACAATTAAGCTGACCCTGAGTGCGACAATTTAAAAACACAAATAAATATGTCCCGCTGTTGCGTTGCACCCTGCCTAACAGATTCACGCCCACAGCTAACCGAATTGCGGAATTAATTTTGAAACTAAACATGAATGGTGGGGAGCATTATTTACAAATGACGTTATCTGATTATTTACAAAACGCAACCCAGGACCTGTCATTTTTCTCTTTGGGAGACAAAAAGAAATTCCTGTGGGAGGGAGGAGACAGCATGCACTGCATCGACGCACCAGCACCAATAAACACCAAAGCACCAATCAAAGAGCACCAATAATAAGCACCAATATGCACAGTCATCACATAAAAAAAAAAATCAGCAGATGACTTGCGACGTCTTCTCTGCTGGGCCGATGTTCTTGGCTGCTGGGCATATGTTCCTGATGACTTCTTGCTTGCTGCCTAGTTGGTAATAAAAGGGCACAGAACGCATCCACTTTTTTTTTCTTCAAAATTATGGCCAGCAGGGGCCAACTAAGGGTGGTCCACCTGCATGGCTTAGGTGCCACCTTTACCGTGGTCCGCAAGCAAGATCTCCCTGGCCACAATGGCCGGTCCCCAGCAGAGGTGCCAGGCCCCAAAACGTGGGGTCCATGAGTGTGGTGTTCGGCCACAGTACCGTGGTCCATATTGTGGTGCTTGGCCGCAAAACGGCGGTCCATGAAGTGGTGCATCGATGCAAGTAGCTGGCAGCGAGAATTCGGGCACACAGACGCGGCCTCCCGCACGCTCCCCCTCAGTGCCCAGAGAGCACGATCCATGGGTCGGGGAAGGAAGACAAAGCAGAATTAGCGAGGCAAGGGTGCAAGGGTACACATCAACACAGGTAATGCAGAACGAGGTGCGCACGGAGAGCTAAGTGAGAAAGCTCGTCCCTACCGTACGCCACCCCCCCTGTCACCTACTCTACCCTTGCCCTTACCCCATATTTACAAAACAATTTACAAATTCGTCACTACCGTCACGTCTTCCCCATATCTCCCCTAATACCAAATTCGTCACAATCCCTCCAACCAAATTTGCCATCCTCCAAATTCTTCATCAATTCCTAATAAGGAGGAAGAGATGGAACATCAAGCACAATGTCACACCCACGTCATGATGCGTCTCACAATCCAAAACATTTGCACAAAAATAAAACAACAGATGGCACGGTGTGGAGTTCTGTCGTCACCTCAGGTGAGTGGATGCAGATGGTGCGAGGAGATTTCAATCCTAACTACTTCCTAAATGACATTAACACACTTTACACTACCCGGGGTCTTTCCCTGCCAATCCATTGGCCATCTTACACTCTATGCGGTTTTAAGAACCAAACTCCCATTGACCAAACTGTGGTGCTCTTCAATTTGGGGTCTCACTCCCCCGGTTCAACTCCCTGTGCCTTTGCACAATTTCATGACTGAGTCGTGTGGCTCTCCCAGCAGGTCTACTCACCTGCACACCTCCGCCACTGCAGTTGCCTCCGAGCTTACCTGCTCCTTACCCTAACCTATCTACCTGGGGAAGGCCCTCTGGCGCTCTCCCCCCTCGGTGCCCTCTCTGGCACTGGGCTACCCGGGTCCGTCCTCCGGATCCTCAGGCCCCACTGAACAACTCTACTGGCTCCCAGAGCCCACCTGCGGCCTCACCTGGCCGACATCCTCATAGTGGCGGAGTGCCCATTCAACTACACACACTAACAGGCCACACGCCCAGCCATTTCCACATCACTAATGCACCCATCCAAACACCATTCTTCCACACGCACCACAGATGCCAATATCCAACCACAATTTACCTATACCCTCTACCTAACTCTTAAACTACCCTGCCTGGGTATTCATAATAGGGGTCCATCCTCCCCATACACTCCTTTCGCACCAACCACTCCACTCCACATTTTCCACCATACTCACTCCACACCATCCATTCCATACTCCATGTATTCCATACCATTTATTCTGAAAACCATTCTCCATACACCTGTTCACTTGCACACCTGTGCAATCACACCTGGTGCTTCCTGCACCCTCCTTCCTCCCAGGCTTCGTCATTCAATACAATGCACTCACCCACACTCACAATACTCTGCTCAATACTCTTCTACGCTCAATACAACCCACAATCGCACTTTTCACAATACACTTCCAACTCTCCAAACCATTGCCTCAGGCACCCAAATTCTCCCACGCTCATCCACACATCTCTCCCGAGCATTGCCCCTCAATTCCCATTTGCTCAACATGCTCACCCGCAAAAACTTCCATACAAATTCCTCATTCAATAAACCACAAACACACTGCATCATCTAAGCTGACTACTCCCTTCTGAAACTTGCGCTTCCCAGTCGCTCCTTATATTATCGCGCTCCCTTGTTGTTATAATCCAACTAATCTATTCTACGTCCCCGACTACCTGTACAATGTCGCTACTTACCTCTACCGTTACCTATTGTCATTTTTCTAGATCCCTATACAATTATCCAAACCCTCCCTCGGCGAGCTGACACTGCCAAAACCCCATAACTAGTGCTCATGTGCCCGGGGATGCGAGGGATGGTGGATTTGCCATCCCTCCACCTCGGGCGTCTCCCATTATCAATTTTGCCCATCAAATTCCAATTCTTGCCAATCCAAAATTTGCCAATCATCTGCCAATCATCTTACCCATCAAATTTGCCAATCATTTCTGCCAATCCTATTCACTATTCTCAATTTCGAATTAAAACACTATCATCATCACCGTCCATTAAACTTGAGCCTCTCGGTACGTCATTACCTCATTAAAACTCGGCTTCGCAAAGCCGAGCAATGAATTCGGGTGGTTTGTCTACTGCGGGTTGGGTTTTTGTCTGCGGGTTGTCTACTACTACTGCGGGTTGTCTACTACCGGCATTCGGTTCAAGGGAGGAGGTTTGGTTGGGCCGAGGTTTAAAGCACCATCCCTACCAAGCGCGATGGGCCAACCTTGCCCGGGTGGAACGCCGCCACCAAGGGGGGGGGGGGGGGGGCGCCGTTCCTGTTCCTCCTACCTGCCCTTGAACCGGACCGGTCGCCTTGCCCGGCAAGGCCCGGACTCGACCGTGCGGGGCGGGGCCAGGCCCGGATCGTGCGCGACGCTCAGAAGAGGAGCGACGCAGCACCGACCCGCGCCGAGCCTCGCATCCAACAAAGCGCACCGCGCACCGAGTGCTCGCGTCGGCTATCCGTCACCCTAAACGCTGCCCCGGTCAACGTCGATGCCCCCCGGACATGCTCACACCACGCGTTCCTTTTTACACTCACGAAACCCGGCGGCTCAGCGCCTCTCATGCATTCCACACACTCCGTCCATTCCACCACTGCACTCTGTTACACACCACACCTCTCGCGCACCTTCTTGCGCACATTCTCCCGGCACGTACTCCGTACCACTGACGGGGGTGCACTCTTGCATCCACCCACTCACGCGCTCCGATGTGCTCTCCCGCACCCGCGCCACAACCAACTCAGGTGTGCGTTCTCGCACACTCTCAACCATTCCAAGCGTGCATTCTCGCACCCGCTCCACCACCAACTCACTCTCCGGGTCACACTCCGTACACTCTGTTTCACACAGACCCTCCGACGTGCATTCGCTCTCGCACTCGGTATCACTCCCACACTTTGTAATACACTCATTCCCCGATGCACACTTTTTTCCCACACGCGCGCCATTTCCACTCACACCACTCACAGGGGACCCTCCACCAACACCCGGGTGCTTTCTCAATCCCAAGCGCGCGAAAATTGTTTTTCCGCCAAACATCCTTCTACAAAATCTCCCCGCACAATATACAGGCCGACTCACCTGGGGGATTCTTCTTCCTCCTCGCTCCAACACCACCTGCAAATCTTTATTGGGGTTATTAAGCACAGCATCGTGTTGTGAGCACGGACTTTGCACATTTTCCATCTTTTCCTCCCGCCGTTGCTCTACCAAGTCCGTCTCTCCAATCCCAATTTCCACTACTGCTTTTTCTTTATTCGCCTCGACGACCGCTGGCTTTATTAAAATTCCCTCTTCTACCTCAGCGGTCGCCGGCTTCCCCAAACCCCTGGTCGCGATTTCTACCCCGGTCCAGTTACCCGCACTTTGCTCCAACTCGCTCAACCGGCGCTCCTCAACCCGCGTTACCCCGTCGCGCACCCCCGCAACCTTTTCGCTCAGCCTGCGGTCTCTGTCCCGCTTCATTTTTTCAGTACTACGCCTTGCTTCGTCTATTATGGCGTCCATTTTAGTTTCTTTTTTTTTCGCTTGTGCTAGGATTTGTGTCATGAGCATCTGCATGTCGGAACTCACTTGCACAACGGTTTTGGCCTTCGCCGCCATGTGCGAGGCGCCGCCCTCTCGCGCGCCTGCAAGCCCCACTGTTACACCTTCTCCAACCCCCTCTTTCATTACCCCCACTGCTTCCCTGGGGTACTGGGTTACCTCCAAACCCTCTTCTTCTACCCCCACCGGCATCCAATTACCTTCATCATCCATGGCGCGACTTTAATTTGGATGTTAATAACAATTTCGGCCGCTCGTAATTTTGACCAAATTTTTTGATGTTCTTAAAAATTTGGTTCGGGTCCAAATCCCACTTCTGACACCAATTGTTACGGATCTGGGACGACGGCGCTCCCCTTGCCAAGGGGGGTTAACCCCTTGTCCTGTATACTGGCCGTCGCCGATCCTGAGGGTCTGTGACGTCACTGGTGGTCAGCCACGACCAGGGTAATCGGGCCAGAGACCCGATAAAGGACCCCCTGAATACCTGCTTACCGTGACCTCCCAACCAGCGAGGAGACAGCCCCGCCCGAGTCGCGACGGTAATGGACACGCTGAGCGAAGCGAGTCACGACCCAGGCCGTTAACAATGACTAACCCGATTATAGCGGTTTTAATCGTGCCACGTAGACCAATGGAAAGAAAAGACTAAAGCAACTGGATGAAGACGAAACCAAAGCTTGGAGAAGGAACACACATTTATTACAACAAACACCAGAGGAAAAGAAAGATCAAAGCTGTACAAAGATAGATGGATGTAAAAAGACACAGGGCAGCCTTATCTATACAGTCTTACTTATACCCAGGACAGAACAAACAAAGACAGACTCACACGGGAATGATGACAGGAATGGCAGGAGAAGGTCCGTCCAGCTGGCAGGAGCTGCCGGTTCGGCTCGTTCATCCGTCGAGGTTCCGCACTGACCTCGCGCTGTTGGTTTTAAGCGAACCCGACAACCGCTGGAACAAAATGTGGTTGCGTCAACGCCACGACTCTCTCTCTCTCTCTCTGGGGATAATACTGGGATTTCCCCTTGCAGGCAAGGCACGATCTTTTTGCTGTGCGCACGTCGCCTCTGCTGGTCTCAACCCTCTCTCTTTTCTTGCGCGATCCTCAAAAACGCATATATTAAGCGGGGTCGTGACACGCCCTCGGCCGTTTGGGTCCCGCCCCCGTGCTCTGTTGGTAGCCTTATTAGGCAATGGAGCTGATCAGCTCCGCCCTCGTGGCGAGCCACGGTCACGCCTCTTCTCGGCGACCCCGCCCTTCTTGTTCAAACAGAGCACGGAGCACATGTTCAAAATGGCGGCGAACGCCGCTTTCAAACCCAGCCCAGTTGAGAGGGCGCGCACCCCACGCTTGTCGAGCTGCTTTGCAGAGAGAGAGTTTGCTGGGGTATGGAATCATTGAAGGGGAGCTATCCTTATTTGTTAATGCAACGTGGTGTCAATCTAGTGGATACAGAGCCTTAATTAAACATAGAATAGGAAATAACTATTGAGGGAAGCCTATGATTTGCTACGTGATGCGATGGACTCACTAAGGTGCGTTCAATTAACAGCCAATTAAGGGGAAATGTACACAGGGAATTTACTACTAAATTTGATAAAGTGAAGGGTCGAGAAACCGCAACTATATATATATATATATATATACATACACATACACTAGCTTGGCTCCGCTCGCTGCGCTCGCCTCACCAAGCGTCGTTACTGAGGAACGGACTTATTTTAGCTGAGGATAATGACTGTACCTGAGTTGCTGTGTTGTCATGATTTACACCAATCATAATACAAACAATTATTTTGCACAAATGTATTTGTTGTGTTTGTGATATTACATTTTTATAGGCAATTTCGGTTGAATATTTTGGTTGAATGTTATTTTTCAAGAAAGAACCCCTCAGCACATACCTCGGGGAGGGGTAGGTGCAGACTGGAAGTTTGGGACGATTACACCTCACCACCACTTAATTCAAAACACCTCCCCACCAAGTAATTCAAAACACCTTACCACCAAGTAATTTAAAACACCTCACAGCCATAAAACACGTAATAAAAACACCTCACCACCACGAAATTGAAAACACCTCACAGCCATAAAACACGTAATAAAAACACCTCACAGCCATAAAACATGTAATTTAAAACACCTCACAGCCATAAAACACGTAATAAAAACACCTCACAGCCACTAAATTAAAAACACCTCACCACCACGTCATTTAAAAACACCTCACCACCAAGTTATTCAAAACACCTCACCACCACGTAATTATTAATACCTCACCACCACGTAATTCAAAACACCTCACCACCATGTGATTTAAAAACACCTCACCAACATGTGATTTAAAAACACCTCACCACCACGTCATTTAAAAACACCTCACCACCACATAATTCAAAATACCTCACCACCACGTGATTCAAAACCACCACGTGATTCAAAACCACTACAACGTTATTAAAAACACTTCACAACCACGGAAACAAAAGTTTGAGGGAGTCGTTAAGTGACAACACAGACACTGCCCAGATGTGTAGATATATAGATAAATGACTGTACCCGAGTTGCCGTTTTGTCATGGTTTAAACCAATCATAATTCAAACAATAATTCAAAATATTCAATATTCAAATTTATTTGTAATATACGTGATATCACATTTTATAAACAATTGAAGTTGAAAAAAAAAAATTTCAAACAAAATTTCAAAAAAAAATCAAACGTTTTTCAAAAAAAATGCCCTTAGGACATACCGACGGGAGAGATATGTGCATACCAGAAGTTTGGTACGATTTCACAAAAGTTTGAGGGAGTAGTTCAGTGACAAGACAAGACAACACAAGACAGGACAACACAACACAGACACTGCACAGATATATATATATATATATATATATATATATATATATATATATATATATATATATATATATATATATATATATATATATATATATATATATATATTGCTACGGTTCTGAGATTTGTACATATGACATCATTAAAGGTTAAAGGTTTGCCCCCCCCATAGTTAGTCCACAAGCAACAGGTAGGCCCACTTAGAGTATTAGTTATGTCTTAGTATGTGTAAGAGTAGGCCATTTCCCTAGTAATATCTGCGTTGTGTAAAGAAATGAGCTTAGGTCCTTTCATTTTTGCGCCACCCCCCAATTACATCAGTGGGCATAATCGATCCCGCACCCCATTTGGCATCCCTCAAATTTGTTACACTTTGGCTACCCGCAATTTGTTACGCTTTGGCTGCCAGCAGCGTTCGCTGCCCTTTGTTGGCTCGAAACTAGCCAAGTGACACGAGGTAGGCCTGAAAAGAGGGAGGAGCGCGAGGTTGGGGTGTGGCAGAGTCGAGGAGCACGTCAGAGGCGGTGACGGTAAGGGCTCCGAGCCAATCAGGGCTCGGAGGGCATGGTGTGATAGGGCGTGGTGAAGAACGTCTGGTAAGTTCCAGAGAGTTCGCTGGGCAGGGCTATTTAAGCCTTCGCAAAAGCCCTTAAACAGGACTTATGAGAGAGGACTTGTTGGAGAGCACTGATGAGGATTGGTTGTTGGAGAACTCACGAGGACGCGCGTGCACACGACAGTATCGAGGACTTGGAAGCGCATTGTGACCGTATATTGAACTATCACATACGCAGCCACGTGAGTGATTAACCGCCAAAGCTAGCCCTACCGTTCACTCTGTAATAATCCCATGCACGCCAACGACACGCGGAGAGCTCCTGGCCGCTGTATTCATCTTCTTCGCGGTGCGAGTTGGGGACCGGAGAGCGAGCTGCCTGGACGTGCTGATTTTCGTCTGCAAACCCCGTGTGAGTGTGTCTGAATGTGAACGGGCCCGTTTGTCCAGGGGATAAGTATAAGACTGTTTAAGGACTGCACTGTGTCTTCTTCTGCTGAACCATTCATTGTACATTGTGTAAATAAATTCTGTTCTTCCTTTCTTCCAAATTCGACCGTTTCTGTGATTTCCATCATTGGGTAAGCATGGCATGATTAAGAACCGCTTGGATCGGGTTTAGTCATTGATAACGGCTCGGGTCACGGGTTCGCTATCAATCGACGTATCCACCAACACCCGTGATTCGGGTGGGGCTTATTTCCTCTTTTCTGGGCAGCGTGAGTAATTAGGTAATAGCGAATTCCTAGTCCCAAAACCCTATTTTGCGCTGTCCGGGAAAGACGTCAGAGGTCCCGGGTCCCGTCGGCTAGTCAAAGACAAGGGGACTAATCCCCCCTTGGTGAGGGGAAAAGGCCGGCGATGAGATCCGCAACAATATATATATATATATATATATATATATATATATATATATATATATTAGCAGGAGTACCCGGCATTGCCGGGCGGGGGAGGGGGAAGGGGAGGGAAGGGGAGGGGAGGGGAACGGGGGGGGGGGGGGGGCGAGCCCCTTGGCAAAGCGAGCGATTTTTTTTGTCATAGCGTTCATAGCGTCATAGCGATTTTTTTTTTCATAGCGTCATAGCGTCATAGCGGTCATAGCGTCATATCGTTCATAGCGTCATAGCGATTTTTGTTTTCATAGCGTCATAGCGTTCATAGCGTCATATCGTCATAGCGTCATAGCGTTCATAGCGTCATAGCGTTCATAGCGTCATAGCGTCATCACGTGATCGCTCTGAGCGAATCAGCGCCCACCTGCTCTGATTCCGTTGATTCCGTGCGCTGAAATGCGCTGAGGTAAATATGAATAAAAAATATGGATCGTCAAATATTTGAGTTCGGCCATGTTCGTCCCAGGCTCAATGGCCATGTCTATGCCAAATATCAAGCACGTAAGCCTCTCCGTTTAGGAGTCTATCGGTAACATCACACACACACACACACACACACACACACACACACACACACACACACACACACACACACACACACACACACACACACACACACACACACACACACACAAACTGTGTTTTATATATATATATATATATATATATATATATATATATATATATACAGACTTGGCATTTAATGTGGAATATTTTTTGTGGGGGTGAACTTACTTTTCAAGTTGACTTAGAACCAAAAGTTCATTGGAATTGTGTTGAAATTATTCTCGATTTTGTTAATGTGACCTTTAAAAGAAACAAAAACCACATTTGACATTTCGAAGCAAATAAATTGATCCTTGAAGGTGATGTAAACTGATATTGAACTCAATTCACGGACAGTACTGTGTTAAACTTCTGTACGTTTTCCAGAAGTATTTCTTTATTTTGCACATTAGCCAAATTTTTTTTTAACAAAAACAAAAGTTAAATTACGACTGGGATTATGGACAGTAAAATTGCAGGTCAGTACTTCGTGCAACCCCCACGAGCATTCAGGAGAGCACGTACACGTCGAGGCATGCTGTTCACGAGATTTGCCAAGGTTTGGACAGGAATCGCTTGCCATGCAGTTACAATAGCCTGCTGCAATTCACGCACAGCGGTAGGCTGTTGGTCCAAGTTGTCGATTTTACGCGTTAATTCTGCCCACAAGTTCTCCATCGGATTCATATCCGGGGACATGGCAGGCCACTCCATATGCTCTACACCACGGTCAGCAAGAAAGTGTTGGATCATGCGAGCATGATGAGGCCATGCATTGTCATCTTGGAAGACAAAGTTTCCTCGAAAGGCTGCACGAGCAAATGGAAGCAATGTTTCTTCCAGAATGGCCCTGTACTTGAACTGGTTCAGGTTTCCATTCAGAACAACCAGGTCAGTTTTGCCCCCTGCATGAAAAGCATCCCAAACTGTCACGCCACCACCTCCAGCTTGGACTCTTGGCACGATACAATCTTCGTTGTAGGCTTCCTGCACTTGTCTGCGCACTCGGACATGGCCATCTTGACGATAGACCAGAAATCAAGACTCGTCACTGAAGATCACATGATTCCAGTGTCCTGGCCGCCATTGACGGTGCTCTCTGGCCCACTGCAATCGGCGCTGGCGGTGTTGTCTTGTCAGGCATGGCTTTCTCAGGGGACGCCTGGCACGATAGCCTGCTTGAACCAGTCGTTGGTTGACTAGCCTTCTGGATACAGGCACATTTGTCAGTTGCTGCCACTCAGCCCTAAGCCGATTAGCTGACTTGGTATGGCCATTGCGGACTAACCGGTGCAGCTGGCGATCATCCCTCCTTGTGGTTCTGCGGGGACGTCCTGGCCTCGATATTGGAGTAGGGACACCGCTCTGAGCATTTCGTTTCGAGATCTTTGACATCTGACCTTGAGTGATGCCATACTGCCGAGCAATAGCACGCTGCTTCATGCCGGAATTTCGTAAAGCCACCACTCCATGACAAACAGCATTGTCGAGTTGACGGACCATCTCCAGAGGAAGCGGCAATAACTTTTGGAGACGTGCAGCAGTTGTTTTCCACTAATACAGAACGCAACAACCCTTATATACCCGATTGTGAAGCCAATCGTCAAATGTACCTGTCCGTACATTTTGTCACGCCACCTGTGATATAATACTGTTATTGACTTCTTGCTGCGACAGACAATCAGAAGAGTCAGTCATCGGAAGAGTCATTAAAAGCCAGTCGGGGATGGTTTGATAATTTTAAGAAGAGGACCGGCATTCACTCCGTCGTCAGGCATGGTGAGGCAGCAAGCGCGGATGTGAAGGCAGCTGAAGATTTATTATAACTTTTGCCGAACTGATAGAAGCCGAAGGATACATCCCCCAGCAAATCTTCAACTGTGACGAGACAGGGCTCTTCTGGAAAAAGATGCCGAGGAGGACGTATATAACGGCAGAGGAGAAGAGCATGCCAGGCCACAACTTGTTCAGAGTGCCGGCGATAGCTCGCCTTCTCTTTGTGGAAGACACGGTGAGATCCTTAACATCCAACAACTAATGGGACGCAAACGGTGCGCCCAGTTTAGCGGTACACACATTGATGAATCACCCTGCCTGTGAAACACCGACATGACAGGTTATAGCTGGGTCGGGATTCAAACCCAGGCTGGACAGTTTAGAGTCAAGTGTGCGTACCTCCAGTCCAGGCCATCCTGCCAACTTGTATGCTGCATACAGGTGAAATATAAAGCGCGAGATATTTATATATATATATTTCAAAAAAAATTGGTGTGGTTTTTGGGGGGCTGGAACGGATTAATAGCATTTCAATTCATTTTAATGGGGAAATTTAATTTGAGAAACGAGCAAATTGAGTTACGAGCTCGGTCACAGAACGAATTAAACTCGTAAGTCAAGGTTTCACTGTATATATATAAAAAATCCCTGGTGTTGGGCTAGCGGCTAGGGTGCCGGCTTAGGATCCAAGGATCCTGGGTTCGAATCCCGGTCGATCGCTGAATTAACGCCAGGGGGGTTGACTCAGCCTGTCATCCTTCCGAGGTCGGCTAATTGAGTACCAGTTCACTGGTAATTCCTGTTTGTCGTTAAAGGCGGCAAAAAGGGTTGGCGTCAGGAAGGGCATCCGGCCGTAAAATATTGCTTCAAATAGGGGACCGAAAAACAACAACAACCACGGTTCCCGAAAAAGGCCAACCCCGCTTTGCAGGGAAAAATGGCCTCTAAAGGTGGTTATTGCATATATATGTCGAGGAGTATATATTGCCAACCCATTATTGCATATATATACATATATATATATATGTATATATATATATATATATATATATATATATATATATATATATATATATATATATATATATATATATATATATATATATATATATGTACTGTATATATATATATATATATATGTACTGTATATATATATATATATATATATATACATATATATATATATATATATATACATATATATATATATATATATATATATATATATATATATATATATATATATGTATATATATATATATATATATATATATATATATATATATATATATATATATATATATATATGTATATATATGTTATATATATATATATATATACATATATACATACATACATACACACACACACACACACACATACACACATACACACACACACACACACACACATACATACATACATACATACATACATACATACATACCATTCAGAAAGTATTCAGACCCCTTCACTTTTTTCACATTTTGTTATGTTGGAGCCTTCTGCTGAAATCGTTTAAATTCATTTTTCCCCTCATCAATCTACACTCCATACCCCATAATGACAAAGAGAAAACAGGATTTTAGAAAGTTTTGCAAATTTATTAAAAAGAAAAAACTGAAATATCACATTGACATAAGTATTCATACCCTTTGCTATGACATTTGAAATTTAGCTCAGGTGCCTCCCATTTATCTTGATCATCTTTGAGATGTTTCTACACCTTGATTGGAGTCCACCTGTGGTAAATTCAATTGATTGGACATGATTTGGAAATGCACACACCTGCACACACCTAAATGGAAGAAGTTTGGAACAACCAGGACTCCTCCGAGAGCTGGCCGCCCGGCCAAACTGAGCAATTGGGGGAGAAGGGCCTTGGTAAGAGAGGTGACCAAGAACCCGATGGTCACTCTGGCTGAGCTCCAGAGATCCTGTGTGGAGATGGGAGAAACTTCCAGAAGGACAACCAGTCAACCATCACTGCAACACTCCACCGATCTGGGCTTTATGGCAGAGTGGCCAGACGGAAGCCTCTCCTCAGTGAAAGATACATGAAAGCCCGCTTGGAGTTTGCAAAAAAACACCTAAAGGACTCTCAGACTGTGAGAAACAAGATTCTGTGGTCTGATGAAACCAAGATTGAACTGTTTGGCTTCCGTCTTGGGAACCTTCAATGCAGCAGAATTTTTTTTGTCAGCTTCCCCAAATCTGTGCCTCGACACAATCCTGTCTCTGAGCTCTGCAGGCAGTTCCTTCGACCTCATGGCTTGGTTTTTGCTCTGATATGCATTGTCAGCTGTGAGACCTTATATAGACAGGTGTGTGCCTTTCCAAATCATGTCCAATCAATTGAATTTACCACAGGTGGACTCCAATCAAGGTGTAGAAACAACTCAAAGATGATTAAGAGAAATGGGAGGCACCTGAGCTAAATTTCAAGTGTCATAGCAAAGGGTCTGAATACTTATGTCAATGTGATATTTCAGTTTTTTCTTGTTAATAAATTTGCAAAACTTTCTAAAATCCTGTTTTCTCTTTGTCATTATGGGGTATTGAGTGTAGATTGATGAGGGAAAAATGAATTTAAACGATTTCAGCATAAGGCTGCAACATAACAAAATGTGAAAAAGTGAAGGGGTCTGAATACTTTCTGAATGCACTGTATATTCGAGATTGAGCAGAGGGGCACAGATTAAGAATGGGAGAACCAGATAGTCCGAGCTAGGAAGAGGGATGGATGGAGCTGCGGCCATATTGCTGAGTGCGTCCAGGACCAGGAAATGCAGGTATGACCTGAAATGAATGGTTAAAGTGTGGTTGCATTCTACCTTTATGCCGTGCCAGCGCTGTTGTGTCATCGGAGTAGCCATCTGCAGAGCCTTTTCCACACACTGACAGCATTCTTCCGACATGGTGTGACTGTTTGGTATTTTTTTCAAGGTCAGCACTAAGTACAGTCGTCATACAAAGGCACCAGGGCACTGCTACACCTTGATCCACCACACACTACATGTCTGTGCCAACCACTTTAATTTCTTTGCTTTTTCTACGATTCTATGCTTTGGCAATACAACGAGGTTAAAATATTCTTCATCTCGTCGCCATCGTGCATGGATTTCGCTATTCCTCGTCCATAATTAATTTGGCACTGCTTCTTTTGCAAATTTCTGAAAGAACCATCTCTCACCTTTGACGCCAGCTACTGCGCTTTTCCACTGACTGTCTAAGAGGCCCCTGGTGCTCGAGTATTTGAGAGAGCCTCTAGTATCGCACATATATTTTTTTTATTATATAAGGACGAGCAAATACTAACTATCGCTTCGCTGATGGGAATACTCAGAGAGGAGGTAGAGAAAGTGGGTGGGAGATAGAGGGGGGATAGAGACCATAGAGAGATGGAGAGAGAGGATGGAGGGGGGAGGGGAGGGAGAGAGGTGCGGGGAGGGAGAGAGGTGCGGGGTGGGAGAGGTGCGGGGAGGGAGAGAGGTGCGGGGAGGGAGAGAGAGGTGCGGGGAGAGAGAGAGAGAGGTGCAGGGAGAGATAGAGATAGAGAAAGAAAGAAAGGCATATCAGATTGGAATATAATGAAAGCAGATTGCACAAAAAGTTTAAACGATGTGATCTTGTGTAGAAAAAAAAAAGAAAAAAAAATTTCACAATATTTTCAGCGGGGCGACCGAATGGTACGGAGGCACTGTATGACACCACAGGGCCGCAACACAGGCATGTGGGGCAGAAACTTTGTACTTTGATCCATCGAGCAGTTATTCGAAAGGGAAATTTTGGTTGTGTTTAGCAGAGTGACAGTGCGTGCCACCTATGGGTACTTTTGGCCATGAATTAACACGGGTACATAGTGCTTGATAGTGCAGGTGACTGAACTACGTACAAATACCTTGTCGTTCACTTCATTTATCCACGTCGCTGACTCAGCACTGCCAACTTGTAAAAAGACTTGTGTGAACACCAGAGGGCTGCACCGCAGGTCTCTCTCAAAATACCACCCGTCGCTTCGCTGACGAGAATACCTTGAGATGGGGGAGTGAGTGGAAGGGCAGTGGGTGTTCTCGACTTACGTTTGGTTGGGGAACGAGAGGGGGGGAAAGGTGTTGGGGGAGGGTTCTCAACTTTAGCTTGGCAGGGTGACTTGAGGGGCTTTGTCTTGATTGCATTTGGGTTGGCCATCTTAGTTGCCTTTTGTGCCTGGTAATGCCTCAGTGCAGCAGATGAAGACTGAATCGGGAGGGAGAGGTGTACAATAATTGATTGAATAATTGATTATTTAAAAGAAATATTATCATCATAAAATAATTAATTTCATTATCAATTGGCTAATAGCATACCTAAACCACCACTGCTTCATCCGAATCTGTAACTCAAATTCAAATTAATTAAGTAATTAATTGAAAAGTTAAATAAAATTAATCGATTAATTGATTATTTTTTTAAATTGATTAATCAATAAATTGATTGATTAATTGATTAATCAATAAATCAAAAATACCTTTGATAGCCAAATCAGTTGGTCATTGTCATGTCCAAGTATCAGCTTCCTGGTTCAAAAGGTGAGTTGTGGTAGGAGGAGACCTAAATGGACATGTGGGAAGGATTATGGACGGTTTTGAGGGAGTTCATGGGGGTTACGGATATGGTGTGAGAAATGGAGAAGGGGAAAGGATTTTGGAGTTTGCTGATTGAGCTGATTTGTTGATTTGTAATACTCAGTTCCAGAAAGAGGATAATACGCTTGTTACATACACGTCAGGTGGGTCGCCGACAACCGTTGACTACCTGCTGGTGCGTAGGCGAGATAGGGGCACATCCGGGACACAAAGGTGATCCCGGGGGAGGAGGCTGTTTCACAGCACACTTGGTGTCTGCAACATAAGGGTGAAAGGTGCGAGGAGAGCTCGGCAGGTGAAGTACCACTGAGAATGATGGTGTGGAGGTTGAAAGAGGTGACAGTGAGGGAGGCATTAAAAGAGAGGCTGAGTATGGTAGAGGATGATGTGGTTGAGCTTGAAAGTGGTTGGATGTCAATGAAAGATAGTCTGTTGGGAGCCGTTGGTGAGGTATGTGGATGGACAAAAGGACCACCGAGGCACTCGGAAACATGGTGGTGGGATGATGAAGTTGGAAAGAAGATTTGACGAGAAGAGGAAGAGGTTCAAGGAGTGGCAGAAGGCGAAGGGGTATGGGGGCAGAAAAGGCAGAGCATGAAAGTATAAGGCAGCCAAGAAGGCTGCAAAGAAAGAGGTAGCAAAGGCGCAGGAGGCATGCAGGAAAATGTTCGGAGAACGCTTGGAATTGGAAGAGGGTCAGTGAGCGGTATTCAGGATTGCAAAGCAAATAGCGAAAGAGAGGTGTGATGTGATGGGGGGGGGGGGGGGGGTGAGTTGCTTGAAGGATGGAAGTGGACAAATCGTTGTAGACCCAGATGGAATTAAAGGAAGATGGAAGAGATATATGGAAATACTGTTGAATGCAGAGAATGAATGGGATGGCAACATGGAGAGTAACCCAATTTTAGGACTGGCAGAGAAGATAACCGAGAAGGAAGTTGAGGAAGCGATAAAAGCAATGAAGAGTAGAAAAGCGGGAGGGCCGACGGGAGTTGTGGGAGATATGTTGAAGGCAGTGGGAAATTGGGGTGTGAAGAGAATGACAGAGATCTGCAATCTTGTGGTGAAAGAAGGCCGCATTCCAGTGGTTGGGAACTGAGTACCCTCGTCCCTCTATACAAGGGGAAAGGTGACCCCCTGGACTGTGGCTCGTATCGAGCGACAAAATTATTGGAGCATGGAATGAAGGTATTGGAAAGGGTGTTAGAGAGGAGGATAAGGAAGAAAGTGAAGATTGACGAAATGCAGATTGGATATTATGCCAGGAAGAGGAACGACAGACGTGCTTTTTATTGTGAGGCAGTTGCAGGAGAAGTACATGGAGAAGAGGAAGAAGTTGTTTCTTGGGTTTGTTGATCTGGAGAAAGCATTCGATAGGGTTCCACGTGAAGTAGTGACATGGGCATTGAGGAAGTTAGGAGTGGAGGAATGGTTGATCAGAGTAGTGATGGCAATGTACAAAAGAGCCCGCACAGCTGTAAGGACGAAGGACGGGAACAGTGGTGAGTTTGAGGTGAAGGTGGGAGTGCATCAGGGGTCGGTACTAAGTCCACTACTATTTGTAGCTGTGATGGATGTGCTGGCTCGGAACGTAAAGGAGGGTTTACCGTGGGAGTTGTTGTATGCAGATGATTTGGTGTTTGCAGAAAGTATGGATGGACTGAAGGAGAAGATGAACAAGTGGAAGGAGTGTTTGGAGACAAAAGGTCTGAAGGTGAATATCGGAAAAACGGAGGTGATGGTAAGTGGTAAAGCATGTGGTGAGGTGGAAAGAACTGGGAAGTGGCCGTGTGCTGTTTGCAGGAAGGGTGTTGGAGTGAATTCCATTCAATGTACAATGTGCGCTGAGTGGGTTCATCAAAAATGTCGTGATTTGAGAGGGTCATTAACCAGTGTGGCAGCTACATTCAAGTGTAAGGTGTGCACAGAGGGAGCTGCAGATGGAGGAAATGTTGAGTTGGATCTTGGAGATGGCGTGAAGCTGGAAGGTGTGAAAACATTTTGTTACCTAGGAGACATGCTGAATGGAGAAGGTGGATCAGACTTGGCAACGGTTGCTGGAAAGGGTGGAAATGCGAATGGTTCGGTGGATGTGTGGAGTATCGTTGAGAGAGAGGAAGACAAATGATGAATTGCGAAAGATGATGGGAATAGAGCCTGTGATGGATGCTGTGAAGAGAAACAGTTTGAGATGGTTTCGTCATGTGTTGAGGAAGGATGAAAGTGACTGGTTGAGAAGAGTGATGGAAATGAATGTAGAAGGAAGTAGATGACGGGGAAGACCGAGAAAGACTTGGCTAAAGATGGTCGAAGAAGAAATGCGGGCAAGGGGATTAACAGGGGGAGGTGCAGAAAATAGGGCAAAATGGAGAAGATTTTCATGGGGACCGAGAGGTGTATGGACGGGCAGTACTGTGTAGCTGGCATCAGCTTCCTGGTTCTGGTGCTCTGACACTCCGTCAGCAAGGCTAACCCCTGCTCTTTCAGGGAAAATGGCCTTAAAATGCCTGTTGTTGTTGTTGTTGTTGTTGTTGTATTGTCATGTCCAAGTATCAGCTTCCTGGTTCAAAAGGTGCCTGAGATATTTCCCAGATGAGAAAGAAAATAAATAAATACTTAATAAATCAATAATAATTAATTGAGGAATCAAAAAATAAAAATACTGTTTTTGGCAAGGCACGTGCTCACTATTGTGCCAGAATTTCAGCTTCCTAGCTCAAAGGATGGCTGAGATATCGCCTGGACAAAAAAAAACAAGCAAACAAGAAAGAAAACAAATGGAGTGAAAACTGAGTACCGTACTCCCTTTCAGTGCGCGTCATCGCCGGGCCTCCTTCATTGCTCGGCGATGACGTCATGCAGCGCCTGTAATGGAATAGCAAAGGAGCGGTGTACAAAAACCTAAATTGATATCTAGCAGCAGGTCTGTGATGCTTTCATATAATCATAAAGTTTCTATTTATGTACCTACAGTACGTACGAAGCACGGTTTGTTATTGCTTACACAATGTGAAAGCATTCCCCACTTGTACTTAATATATGCCTTGTGCTTCTCCTTATACTCATAGTACCCCTTACCTCCCTGCTCAAACACACTTGGTTTATTTCTACCTGTTGCCTTGCACCTCACTGGAATATACTCAATCTGTACACAACATTTGCTCTTTGAAGGTTGTCCATTTCACTGATGTTGATTGCTGATCCTTAAAGTTAACCCCTTTCTTTTGATGAAATACCTTTATTGAGATAGCTACATCCCCTCCTATTTTTTCTTTCCACTCACACTTATACTACATCTTGTAGCTCAATGGATCATTTACGCCAATTGGCTGGGTGTTGGTATCTCCTTCACCAGACAGACACACACACACACACACACACACACACACACACACACACACACACACACACACACACACACACACACACACTATTTTTTTTACCTCTGCCACCATAGGTGGATAGAGGTTATGTTTTCACCCCTGTCTGTCCGTTTGTGAACAAAATATCTCAAAAAGTTGTGGACGGATTTGAACGAAATTTGGCAGAGATGTTGCGTATGTGACAAGGACGAAATGATTCGATTTTGGTGAAGATCTGGATTCGGATCCGGCTACTAGAATTTTTAAAGTGATTCTTCACCATTGGGAGATAGGGCCAAAACGATACATAGCAGGATATCTCTGAAAGTTGTGGACGGATGATTTTGATTAAATGCGATTCTGTATTGTGATTTTTTGGTCTACTCTGGGATACAAAACATAAACTGTTCACCTGGCGGAGGTATGCTTTCTTCTGAGTGCCGTTCTAGTTAGTAATAGATTGATCGGTTGGCCTATTTAAGCTTCCCATCTAAATCAATCGCTCATCATGATGGGAACCCTGACCATTCAAATCCTATGTAGTATCCGTTGTCTGCTATAATGTTTTTGCAATTTTATGTGAAAGTTAACTGACGTTGACTAATGTTTTTGTCATGCGTGTGCTTTATGTACAAGCTCGTCATTAAACCTCAAATCAAATTGAGGAACAAATGCAGTGAAGGATACTGCACAAATATTGAAAGGCATTCGGTGTGTGTGCAATTTTTTAAAATATCACATTCTGATCTGGGTTGTGTTCTCCAATTCACCTTATGAAACTGGCATGAAATGATAAAAGTAGTAGTGGAGCGCATTTAATCAGCAGCATGAGTTCTGATTCGCTCGACCGTCATTCGAGCAGGTAACGCCCCATGTGTTATCATTGCAAGACACGCAGTGGCTCCTCCGCCTGTAGTATTGAAGCACCTGCTTCAGTCTGGTTTCTCGCTCATAACCCAGTTACCTTCAGCATTAAATGGTATAACGAGGTGCAAGCATTACCATTGAGCTGTCTTTAACCGCGTGTATAGTTAATGTAGTTTATTCTTTTTATTCTTGGTTATTTTCTTAGCACTAATGATGAGCAACATATAGCTGCTGCTGTTGTTGCTTTCTAAATACATTCTCTGCAATTATACAACAACAACAACAACAACATGCATTTTAAGGCCATTTTCCCTGCAAGAGCGGGGGTTAGCCTTGCGGTCCCCATGACAATCTTCTCCATTTTGCCCTATTTTCTGCATCTCTCCTTGTTAACCCCCTTGCCCGCGTGTCTTCTTCCACCGTCTTTAGCCAAGTCTTTCTCGGTCTTCCCCGTCCTCTACTTCCTTCTACATTCATTTCCATCACTCTTCTCAACCAGTCACTTTCATCCTTCCTCAACACATGACCAAACCATCTCAACCTGTTCCTCTTCACAGCATCAATTACAGGCTCTATTCCCATCATCTTTCGCAATTCATCATTTGTCTTCCTCTCTCTCAGCGACACTCCGCACATCCACCGAACCATTCGCATTTCCACCCTTTCCAGCCTTCGTTGCTGCTCTACATTCATGACCCATGTCTAGCTCCCATAAATCATAACACTTCTCACACATGCAGCATACACCTTTCCCTTCAGCTTAAACGACACTCCCCTCCTCATCAGCACGCCACTCAGTTCCCGAAACTTCTTCCATGCACATCTCACTCTAGCAACCGTTGCCGAGTCTGATCCACCTTCTCCATTCAGCATGTCTCCGAGATAGCAAAATGTTTTCACACCTTCCAGCTTCACGCCGTCTCCAAGATCCAACTCAACATTTCCTCCATCTGCAGCTCCCTCTGTACAAACCTTACATTTGAATGTAGCTGCCACACTGGTTAATGACCCTCTCAGACCACTACATTTTTGATGAACCCACTCAGCGCACATTGTTCATTGAATGGAGTTCACTCCGACACCCTTCCTGCACACAGCACATGGCCACTTCCCAGTTCTTTCCACCTCACCGCATGCTTTACCACTTGCCATCACCTTCGTCTTTCCTATATTCACCTTCAGACCTTTTGTCTCCATACTTTCCTTCCACTTGTTCATCTTTTCCTTCAGTCCATCCATACTTTCCGCAATCAACACCAGATAATCTGCATACAACAACTCCCACGGTAAACCCTCCTTTACGTTCTGAGCCAGCACCTCCATCACAGCTACAAATAGTAGTGGACTTAGTACCGACCCCCTGATGCACTCCCACCTTCACCTCAAACTCACCACTGTTCCCGTCCTTCGTCCTTACAGCTGTGCGCGCTCTTTTGTACATTGCCATCACAACTCTGATCAACCATTCCTCCACTTCTAACTTCCTCAATGCCCATGTCAATACATTTCGTGGAACCCTATCGAATGCTTTCTCCAGATCAACAAACCCAAGAAACAACTTCTTCCTCTTCTCCATGTATTTCTCCTGCAACTGCCTCACAATAAAGAGCGCGTCTGTCGTTCCTCTTCCTGGCATAAATCCAAACTGCATTTCGTCGATCTTCACCTTCTTCCTTATCCTCCTCTCCAACACCCTTTCCAATACCTTCATTCCATGCTCCAATAACTTTATCGCTCGGTACGAGCCACACTCCAGAGGGTCACCTTTCCCCTTGTATAGAGGGACAAGGGTACTCAGTTCCCTATCCACTGGAATGCGGCCTTCTTTCACCACCAGATTACAGATCTCTGTCATTCTCTTCACACCCCAACTTCCTGCTGCCTTAAACATATCTCCCACAACTCCTGTCGGCCCTCGCGCTTTTCTACTCTTCATTGCTTTTATCGCTTCCTCAACTTCCTTCTCAGTTATCTTCTCTGCCGGTCCTAAAACTGGGTTACTCTCTATGTTGCCATCCCATTCATTCTCTGTATTCAACAGCATTTCCATATATCTTTTCCATCTTCCTTTAATTCCATCTGGGTCCACAACGATTTGTCCCACTTCATCCTTCAAGCAACTCATCCCCATCACATCACACCTCTCTTTCGCTATCTGCTTTGCAATCCTGAATACCGCTCTCTGACCCTCTTCCGAATCCAAGCGTTCTCCGAACATTTGCCTACATGTCTCCTGCGCCTTTGCTACCTCTTTCTTTGCAGCCTTCTTGGCTGCCTTATAACTTTCATGCTCTGCTTTTTCTGCTCCCGTACCCTTCGCCTTCTGCCACTCCTTGAACTTCTTCCTCTTCTCGTCAATCCTCTTTCCAACTTCATCATCCCATCACCATGTTTCCGAGTGCCTCGGTGGTCCTTTTGTCCATCCACATACCTCACCAACGGCTCCCATCAGACTATCTTTCATTGACATCCAACCAGTTTCAAGCTCAACCACATCATCCTCGACCCGACTCAGCCTCTCTTTTAATGCCTCCCTTACTGTCAACTCTTTCAACCTCCACACCTTCATTCTCAGTTGGTACTTCACCCGCCGAGCTCTCCTCGCACCTTTCACCCTTATGTCGCAGACAACCAAGTGGTGCTGTGAAACAACCTCCTCCCCCGGGATCACCTTTGTGTCTCGGAGGTGCCCCCTATCTCGCCTACGCACCATCAGGTAGTCAACGGTTGTCGTCGACCCACCTGACGTGTATGTAACAAGCTTATTATCCCCTTTCTGGAACTGAGTATTACAAATCAACAAATCAGCTCCATCAGCAAACTCCAAAATCCTTTCACCTTCTCCATTTCTCACACCATATCCGTAACCCCCATGAACTCCCTCAAAACCGTTCATACTCCTTCCCACATGTCCATTTAGGTCTCCTCCTACCACAACAACTTCCTCATCTTTCACGTTTTCCATCAGCTTCTCTATCGCACACCAGAACTTGCCCTTCTCTTCATCGCTCCGACCAACCTGCGGAGCATATCCCGAGATGATGTTCACCAAGAGCTTTCCAATCAGCATTTTCACCATCATCAACCTATCACTCACTCTGGTCACACTCACCACACTGTCTACAAACTCCTCAAAAAACAGGACACCAACACCATTCATGCCCTCCAGGCACCCTTGCCACACAAACTTGTATTTCTGTCCCTGCCTACCCTTCACCATTCTCACACCACTTCCCTTCCATCTCGTCTCTTGCACACAACATATGTCCACTCTTCTTCTGACCAATACTTCCACCACTTCTCCTGATCTCCCTGTCATTGTCCCTGCATTCCATGTCCCAAACCTCAGAAACCGATCTCCACTTCGGGCTGTACCCTGCCCATATGTAGTTGTAATTGTCATGGTTCTCTTTTTGAGGCAGTGTTTTTATGGCCGGATGCCCTTCCTGACGCCAACCCTCTTAGTCGCCTCTTACGACACGCAGGGATACGGTGTACCTATTCTAACCAGGGTACACATTCAGGGTACCAGGGTATTTTATGTCTAACCATTCTCTGCAATTATGACCAAATAATTATTAGATGTAGCAAAACCTATGTGAATAAAAGATGTTTACAAGTCATGTAGAACAACATATGGCTTGACCTTAAATAAAGTAAGACGATGATCAATTTTTTCAAGGTTAGCTTCATTTTCATTGGTATATCGAAGAACCACCTTTAGAGGCCATTTTTCCCCGCAGAGCAGGGGTTGGCCTTTTTCGGGCACCGTGGTCCCCTTTTTGAAGCGATATTTTATGGCTGGATGCCCTTTCTGCCGCCAACCCTGTTGGTCGCCTCTTGCGACACACAGGGATTTACCAGTGAACTGGTACTCAATTTGTCGACCTCGGAAGGATGACAGGCTGAGTCAACTCCCCTGGCGTTAATTCAGCGATCGACCGGGATTCGAACCCAGGATCCTATGATCCCAAGCCGGCACCCTAACCTCTAAGCCAACACCAGGCTGTTTTCATTGGTATATACGAGTAAGTAAGTAAGCTGGGAAATGGATGCGGTGGCCTTGGATAAAGAAAAGAGCAGTTGATTGCAGTTAATTTAGCGCAACCTAATTGCAGGAAGAATGTAGAACGTAAAACAAATCAGCGTGTATGTAACTTTGACCTCCTTTTACCGACTTAGCAATGATCAGTTCCCAAAAGTTTCAAAAGTTTTTTTTATTTTTAATATCCTCCCTTATACATTTTCTTTTTAACGGCAAAATTGCATTGTGGGGCGGTGCGATTGCTTGATGAATAGTTGCCCACCTAGTTGAACTTGGTTTCGCAGCTGGGAGTCGCACGTTACAGATTCTGTTGAATAATGAAACGCACTTCATTCTGCGTGGCGAATCGCGGTGCTTTGATTCATGAGGTTTTCACGCGTGCCCTGCACTGTATTCCCAGGCCACGGAGACTAATACGCCTTTTCATGCAATTTCCAGGCGTGTACCAAAATGTGCCGCATGCCGTTGCTGATCTATGGGCTTCGGCCTGAGTGGAAATGCCCCCAGCTCTTTTAATCCGCACTCTGAATTGCACATGGAATGTGAGCCGTTGTCGAGGGGTGGGACAGGACAGTGGCTTCGGTGGCAAGGATGGATTAGATTTGAGAAAATAGTCCCTCTGTTCCTGTTTTCCCTCCCGATTTCCCACCCCTGCCACACATTTCACTCAGCTTCTCCCCAGCCTGTTTGTTTTGCTGAACAGGGCAAAACAGCTGTTTACAATTAATTTCATTTATTTGTTTTAATTCTACTGGAGTACAACATTTTCATTAAAAGGTCTGAAAATGGAAAGTGCAGTAGTTAATAAATTTAATTTTTTATTCCAAATTCTGGATTTCTTCCTTTTCAGAGTTTCAAACTAACAAATAAACGAACGATCTGACAATAGCTGTTGAAAAAAAAAAAATGCCTGTTTTTACATTTCACACACACATTGCTCTGGGGAAAAAGAAATCACTGCAATGGATTTTGGAAAAGCAAGCACCACGGAGCATGTAAAGGATAAAAGTGAATTGCATTTTGCCCGAGATTATTTTGTAAATACCATTCTCTCCGGAATGCAACGATTTGTATCTCCCACGTGAAATATAACTAAATGGAAGCTATCGAGCAAAAAAAAAAGAAAAAAAAAAAGTCATGTTTAAATTGATAAAACGACTTTCAACAACTAATTATCACGGATTTTAGTTTGCATTTTATAATGTCTAGTTTTTACATTTTTAATGTGATAATTGGATTATACAGAGGGAGATTAATGTTTTGTTGGAGATTTGCATCTCTGCTCCTTAACTTAACAAATGTATCTTACCTTGTATTGTCTCCTAATTGGAATTTTGCAACGTTTTACATCAATATCATGATCGTTAAAGTAAATATATGTACGGTACACATTTCCGACGGTAGTACAAGGCAGACGAAGACTTTTTATTCGACGAAGTCACAAAGTACAGATGGGGGGGGGGGGGGTTGATGAAACGTCCCCTATTTATCAAAGTATTCCCCTGATACACATGCAAACTCGTCGCTTTTATCGGACTTCAATCTGGTAACGCGTCTGTGTCGAAACATTTCTGACGGTTGTGCAGCTAATTCAGAACACATGTTTTGATGTCTTTGTCATTCGTAAACTAAATGTCAACTAGAACGGCACTTTTCACAGGATAGCCCCAAAACTGAGGGAGTAGTTTGGGGACTGACAGGCGGACAGTTTTATAATATTGATACACATATTAATGCACATGATTTTGGAATGAGATGTTCGACGAGCACATACGGGTGTGATGTTCGGGTGTCCACATACTTTTGGCCAAGTAGTGTGTGTGTGTATATATATATATCATGTGTGGTGCTCATCATTAATAAATTGACATTGACCATGTGCTTGGCCATGGGGTCAAGAGGCAAATAAGGCCTAAATCTGGATTGGTGGCTCTGCTTGATGTGAATATATATATATATATATATATATATATATATATATATATATATATATATATATATATACGTATATAGATATATATTGTTGCGGAACCCGGGTCTGTCGACGTACTAAGGGGGGGTGAAGGCCCCGTTTCCCCCACAGACACCGGATCCACGGAGTCGTCAATCTCGACTAAACTTGCGGGCGTTGGGTTGCTAAGCAACTTTCTCCCAACCGTGTTACGTGTCCCCAGGTGTTTGTTTGGTGCTGTGGATTCTGGATGTGGAGGTGTTGCTGTTGTAGTCTGCGTTCGCACTGGCTGGGGGTGGGGGTATGTACACATCCAGGTGTAGTTGCTGCATGTGGATGTGTAGGTGCCCCTGCTGGCCCACCTTAGCTGACCGTATCGAGGTTGAAGGGCCGAAACGGGATGATGCTGAGGACCTTGACTGAGGACCTGGTCAGTGCGGCACACTTGTGACCAGGTGTCTTGAACAAATATATATATATATATATACATATATATATATATATATATATATATATATATATATTACTGTGTTCAAAAAGTATCCGACCTTTATTTTTCGTGCGTAAAAAAAAGAAGCTAGGGAGAGGTGTTGATTGGTGCACGTATGTAGGCGATCCTAATGCACACGCGTGAATTTTTTCCCACCTGCAGACGCTGTCATTCGACGGCAGGACACCGATGAGTGAGGACATGTAAGTGAGCGCCGTCGGACTTTCGTTTTTGACAAAATGACGGAAAAACTTGAACAACGCTACTGCATCAAATTTTGTATAAAGCTTGGCGATTCCCAAGTGGAAACGATCCGCAAGATTCAACACCGTTCATTCCATTATGAAGGAGGATTTGGGCTTCAGGAGAATCTCAGCGAAATTCGTACCAAAGCTGCTAACGATTGAGCAGAAGCAACTCCGTTTGGAGATCGCACAGGACATGCTGGAGACTGTGAACAGCGATCCCAGCTTCCTCAACACAGTGATCACTGGCGATGAGTCCTGGGTTTATGGGTACGACCCAGAAACCAAGTTGCAGTCATCACAATGGAAGCATCCAACATCCCCGAGGCCAAAAACACAAAATTTGATGCAGTAGCGTTGTTCAAGTTTTTCCGTCATTTTGTCAAAAACGAAAATCCGACGGCGCTCACTTACATGTCCTCACTCATCGGCAGTCTGCCGTCGAATGACAGCTTCTGCAGGTGGGAAAAAATTCACGCATGTGCATTAGGATCGCCTACATACGTGCACCAATCAACGCCTCCCTAGCTTCTTTTTTTTTTACGCACGAAAAATAAAGGTCGGATACTTTTTGAACACAGGACGTATATCTGTATATATATATATATATATATATATATATATATATATATATATATATATAAATATATATATATATATATATATATATATATATATATATATATATATATATATACACAGACTTGGCATTTAATATTGAATTTTTTTTTTTTCTTGACTTGGGTTTACTTTCTTAACTCAGTATATCAATCTGGTGAGTTTCTTGTACACTTTGGTGATTTATTTGTTAAAAGAACCATGTCACTGATTGTCTGTCGCAGCAAGAAGTCAACAACAGGATTAAATCACAGGTGGCGTGGCAAAATGTACGGACAGGTGCATTTGATGATTGGCTTCACAGTCGGGTATACAAGGGTTGTTGCGTTCTGTATTAGTGGAAAACAACTGCTGCACGTCTCCAAAAGTTATTGCCGCTTCCTCTGGAGATGGTCCATCAACTCGACAATGCTGTTTGTCATGGAGTGGTGGCTTTACGAAATTACGGCATGAAACAGCGTGCTATTGCTCGGCAGTATGGCATCACTCAAGGTCAGGTGTCAAAGATCCTGAAACGAAATGCTCAGAGGGGTGTCCCTACTCCAATACCGAGGCCAGGACATCCCTGCAGAACCACAAGGAGGGATGATCGCCAGCTGCACCGGTTAGTCCGCAATGGCCGTACCAAGTCAGCTAATCGGCTTAGGGCTGAGTGGCAGCAACTGACAAATGTGCCTGTATCCAGAAGACTAGTCAATCAACGACTGGTTCAAGCAGGCTATCGTGCCAGGCGTCCCCTGAGAAAGCCACGCCTGACCAGACAACACCGCCAGCGCCGATTGCAGTGGGCCAGAGAGCACCGTCAATGGCAGCCAGGACACTGGAATCACGTGATCTTCAGTGACGAGTCTAGATTTCTGGTCTATCGTCAAGATGGCCGCATCCGAGTGCGCAGACAAGTGCATGAAGCCTACATCAAAGTTTGTATAGTGCCAAGAGTCCAAGCTGGAGGTGGTGGGGTGACCTTTTGGGCTGCTTTTCATGCAGGGGGCAAAACTGACCTGGTTGTTCTGAATGGAAACCTGAACCAGTTCAAGTACAGGGCCATTCTGGAAGAAACATTGCTTCCATTTGCTCATGCAGCCTTTCGAGGAAACTTTGTCTTCCAAGATGACAATGCACGGCCTTATCGTGCTCGCATGATCCAACACTTTCTTGCTGACCGTGGTGTAGAGCATATGGAGTGGCCTGCCATGTCCCCGGATATGAATCCGATAGAGAACTTGTGGGCAGAATTAATGCGTCAAATCGACCACTTGGACCAGCAGCCGACCTCTGTGCGTGAATTGCAGCAGGCTATTGTCACTGCATGGCAAGCGATTCCTGTCCAAACCTTGGCAAATCTCGTGAACAGCATGCCTCAACGTGTACGTGCTCTCCTGAATGCTCGTGGGGGTTACACGAAGTACTGAACTGTAATTTTACTGTCTGTAATCCCAGTCGTAATTTAACTATTGTTTTTGTTTAAAAAAAAGTTGGCTAATGTGCAAAATAAAGAGATACTTCTGGAAAACGTACAGAAGTTTAAAAGTACTGTCCATGAATTGAGGTCGATATCAGTTTACATCACTTTCAAGGATCAATTTATTTGTTTTGAAATGTCAAATGTGGTTTTTGTTTCTTTTAAAGGTCACATTAACAAAATCTAGAATAATTTCAACATAATTCCAATTAACTTTTGGTAATAAGACATCTTGAAAAGTAAGTTCACCCCCACAAAAAAAATATTCCATATTAAATGCCAAGTCTGTATATATATATACACATACATATGTATATACTTGTATAAAGCCCTTCAAAAATGACGGGTTGGAACAGTTTATTTGACGGTGTAGCTGCGTGAGCATGTCAAAGTCTGAAGTCAGGGCCTTGTGTCAGGTGTGCTTATATCTTCTTTATTTATTAGATATCTTACAGACGTTAATGAACACACAGTTTATTCTGCGCACTTTGCACGTCACGTTCAGCGAATGTCACCTCCCTGTGCCTTGTATTTATTGTGATTTTTAAAAAACCGCTTCTGCACACCGACCTTGAGGCTCGGTTGGAAGCCACCATTTACAATTCCAATGTAAGAGACATACTGTACTTACTCTTCATTTGGGACTTTTGGGTGTTCAAGCTCTTTTGCATCCTTGGGATGTTTTTTTTTGTATACTAAGTCGAGGCTCGTGTAAGAGCTGACACAGAGAAATTATAATAAAGGGAGTCGGAGACAAGAGTAGGGGGGTGGGGGGGTTGGTGGGGGGGCAGGGGGGGGGGAGAGAGAAGGAAGTACAACAACAGCAGGGACACAGGGACATCCGGAGAGGGCTTTTGGGTCTTTTGTTTCCTCGGGGTCTTTTGGGTACTCTGGATCTTTGGGGTCCACTGGATTTCAGGGTCTTTACGTGTTGTTTTTTTGGTGTGTTGGATTGTTTGGTTCTGTGGGGTCGTTAAGGGTATTTTGGGTTTTCAGGGTCTTTTTAGGCGTTTGGGTCTTCAGGGTCTTTTCGGTCTTCTGGGTCTTTTCAAAAATTTTCTGTCTTTGTGGTGTTTTGTGTCTTTAAGGATCTTTGAGATATTTTGGGTCTCTGTGGTTTTCTTGGTCTTTTTGGTCTTTGATGTATTTTGAGTCTTTGAGGTATTTGGGGTCTTTTGGGTCTTCTGGATATTTAAGACTCAAAATACGGTCTTTGTTGTATTTTGAGTCTTTGGGGTATTTTGGGTCTTTTGGGTCTTCTGGATATTTACAGGTCTTTGGGGTATTTTGGGTCTTCATGGTCTTTTGGGTCTTTAAGGGTCTTGGGGTCTTTTCAGTCTTTTGGGTATTTGGGGTCTTTATGGGTCTTTGGGGAATTTGGGGTCTTCAGTGTATTTTGGGTTTTGTGGTCTTTTGGGTATTTAAGAGTCTTCGGGGGTATTTTGGGTCTTCGGGGTCTTTTGGATCTTCGGGGTCTTTAATGGTCTTCATGGTCATTTATGTATTTTGTGTCTTCGGGGTATTTTGGGTGTTTGGGGCCCATTGGGTCTTTAAGGACTTTTCTGTTTTTGGGGTGCTTTGGGTCTGGAGAGTCCTTGGGATCTTCTGGTTCTTTGGGGTATTTTGGGTCTTTGTGGTCCACTGGGTCTTTTCAGTCTTTTAGGTCTTCAGGGTCTTTTAGAGCTTTGGGGTATTTAGGTATTTAGGGTCTTTAAGGGTCTTTGGAGTATTTTGGGTCTTCAGGGTATTTTAGTTATCTTGGGTATTCGGGGTATTTTGGGTCTTTGGGGTTGTTAAGGGTCTTTGGAGTCTTTTGGGTCTTCAGGGTATTTTGGGTCTTTTGTGTCCATTGGGTCTTTTATCAGTCTTTTAGGTATTTGGGGTCTTTTAGTTACTTGGGGTCTTTTGTGTCTTCAGGGTCTTTGGGGTCCATTGGGTGATTTCAGTCTTTTTAGTCTTTGGGGTCTTTTGGTTCCTCTGGGTCTTCTCGGTCTTGTAGGTCTTCATGGTGTTTAGGGGCGATGGGGGGGAGGGTCTTTTGAGTCTCTGGGTACTTTAAGTTCAGTATTTCAGGTTACATTTGTGGGTAGAGTCAGGTCCAACAAATGGGTGAAAAGTGGGCATACATACATACATACATGCATGTTGTCGTGCGTAGCCTCCGGTTAATACCAGAGGCTCGCGGATGGACCGAAACGGATTTAATTGAGGCGACGACCAAACATGGATTTGGCTATAAAACGCGGGTGGAAGAAGGAAAATGGAAGGCTGCGGCAAAAGCTTACCTGGATCGCGCCGACGGCAGCTTCGATCCTGCAAGGAAATGAACTCAACCGGGCACAGGTTTAACAGGGAATGGAAAATAATACAAGGGTTTATTAAAGTAAAAGGCAAGGACAGGAAAAGCACGCGCTGATAATAAAATGTCCTAATCGGGACGTCCCCACACACACACACAGACTTCGGATACAGACGAAGGGATGCAAATTAATGAAAAGGTACACGGTTCGTGTAAATGGGTAATGGCCTTATCTGGTCTTGTCGTCTTTCGTATCACGCGGTTCCAAACTCTGGCGCGGGAGAATCCTCCGTCCGCTTCGCCCGCCTCGCCAGGCACGAGCTAACGCCCCCTCTGCTGCACACGAGGTCCCACCCGCTCACAGCACCGAGCCTCGCTCCCGCACCAGCACTGCTCCAAGCACCACACAAATGGCGAGCCAACGACCACCACTGCCTCCCAAGACCAAGAAGAAGACAAGAGCTTCGAGCACGTCGAGACAGCCAGAGAGCGCAAGGGCCAGAGCTGGATGTGCAACAACTCCGAACTGCTGGATCTCCACAAGTGCCAGAGCTGCCAGAGCTGCAAGAGAAAATGTCGTTCGGTGCGCCCTTAAATAACCTTCCGGCCGTCACGTCAGCCTTGGCGCGCTACCAACCAGCGACTTCCACCGAACCTTCCAGCTTCGCGCCTCTCAAACTCGTTGGCTGGAGGTTCGCGCCTAGCACGCTTTCCAATCACAGGACCGTAGCGTGGTGATAGCTCGTGCGTGTAGCGTGGGCATAGCACGTGCGTGTAGCGTGATCATAGCTCGTAGGTGCAGCTGGCCACGGTCCATGTGGCGGCGCCCCGAGCCGGCCCCCCCTTGCCTGTTCGTCTTCCAAAGTCATGTCAGGGAAGGGAATCATTTAGTGTTGCAATAGGGACCTAACTAAATGTCTCCATGGGTGCCTTGCCAAAAGGGACAAAGGTTTGGCTACCAGGTGTGACACACAGGGGCGTTATATTTTAATCCCTATACTATTTAACACACGAACATCCTGGTAGGCTCACAGGTATACTCTTAACCGACAAACCGCCTAGACATGAAACTTATTACAGGTCAGATTCCCTACCGCGACAGACGAAGCACGTTACCTATTCAGATCTAGCTGGCTCTACATATCACTACCCCACCCGACATAACACAGCCTCCCCACCCCCCCCTGGAACCGTAGCTCCTGCAAGGTTCACTGCAGGCGCTACCATTCCAGTCTTAACACTTGCTGTCTCACACCTACTTAGCCTATTCATTCATTCATTCATTGTGGGAAGTGAGTTGGACTTCCTACCTATACTCCTTAACATGCTAATTCCCCTTAACATCATACAATCAAATATTTACAATGGTCTCATTCGTTGTTCCTGCGGAGGGAGGAAACAAACAACACGCCAAAATCTAACTTAACCACAAAACTTAACAAACTTACAAAATTTCCAAAATTCAAAACCTCCATTAAACATTTATACCTACCCCGGTCTACAGACCGCGTCCCCCGGTGAATGCCACAAGACACAACCTTACCTGCGGGCCATCCCAATGTACCTCTAAATTTCCGCGGGCCCTGTCCAGATGTTACAGGTGACATGGCTCCGTGGATTTCGCCCACTTTCATTCAACACAAACCCCTTATCCACGCATACTCATTCCAAAACTCCTCACACCCAAAATCATAACCATGCACGTATTTATCACCACCCCCCCCCCCCTGCAGGACCATGGCATTGATGTCATTCATGTGTGTGCATGTCATTTCTCAACTCGGCAGTGGGGAGGTACCGCACAACAAGGTGGTGGGGCGCTTCAGGCTGTGGTGCCCGCAGTCCCAAACACAAGTCAACCGACTCACAAGTTAATTGCCCCCCCCCCCCTTACCTCTTGGCCCCATGACAGCCCAACAGCCCTTTCCGCCGTTACCCCGCCGGTGAGGGTCTCCACATAACAGGCTCCATTGCCTCCTGCTGCCGCGCAGCTCCACGGGTCGCCGGGGGTCTCCTTTACCCCAGGGTGCCCAACCAAACCCTCCACTGACGAGCTCCAATTTCCAGATACTACTGGCTGCCAGGGGTAATTGCCGCAGACGGGGGCCGCAGGCATTGCTCCTCAGAGCCTGATCTGTACCTGCGGACACACACACCTTCCCCACCCACAATATCCCAAAACACATTTCCTCCCCCGCTGCCATTCCATTTTCAACACAACTCAGCACAATTCTGAGCAGATGTTACAAGAAGATGTTACAAGAGTTTTGCCATGGCCTGCCTCATGTGAAATCCCCAATTCACATTTGCCATTACACATTTCCAAAAGTACATTTCCAATAATCACCACTCATCCTCAGTTTCCACTCTCTCGACCACATCAAAACACATAACCACAACACTAACACAAACGCCACCCACAAGACTCTGTGTGGCACACATTCCATCCCCCTCACCGGCCATGTCATCACTCTCACCCGCCTCCCAACTCCAAATTACATGTCCCCAAAATTTCCACAAGCAAGTCCTGAAGCCTGGGATAGTACACCTCAACACACTCACCTCAAGTGCAGGTAGTTGCCGGTTGGTCAGGTCCAAAAGTGCCATCCACCCTTCAAAATCCCCAAATTTATCATTGGGCCTACCAAATTTTCCAAATTTCTCTTTTCTCCCCACTATACTGGCAGGCATGTGGATCTGCATCCAATGGTGATTATCACTACCCAACTACCTGTGGCTACGACAGCTCCGCACCTCTACCATGCAAGGGTCATCGGGACAAGGTGAGCAGTCAAAACGCCAACATGGCCCATGAGTGTCCATAAGGGTGTGACCCACCATCCATCCTTCGGCCCCCCTGCGAGGAACACAGCTGCACCAGCCCCAGCTGGCCAATGTGGTGAGCACCTGCTGCCACAAACACTACCGCACGCACAACCTCGGTCCTGGGGGGCACGGTCGCAGTGCGTGGCATCCCTACACTACAGCCACGTCCCCTGCACCCCACATCATCCCCCTGTCCGACCACAGAACTGCAGCCCCCTCAGTGCTCACCCACACTTGACCACACCAAGGTCCAGTCAACAGCCATGCACCACCAGGAGACCCACCCAGAAGACATGGTCCACACACCTCGGACACGCACAGCACCACATTGACCCTCAGACCACACAACTACATCAACATGATCCCGCATCCCAAATATCGGCACAGTCGCCCCCCCAACCAGTTGAAGCTGTTTCCTGCTACCCTGTCAATTTTATCATAGCCTCCAACACTTTGGTCTAACTCACCTGGATCAATAATGGTGTCACAAAACAGTGTCCACCATTTCTCTTCACAAAATTCACCCTTAAGTTTGAATCTAACGCACAGATTACCCATGCCAAACATGCTTCACATTTCACGAACCTCACCAAAGAAAGATGCTTTGCCATACACATGCCAGCCGAGCATGGCCCATATACTCGGCACGTTACAACTTCCCATTCAACAATCCCGTGGCTCCCTTCCCAAACCGAGAGTCCATAAATCATAACGGAACATCTGTGGAAGGTCACTATCACACCATCACGTTCCACAGATGCCCCCAATGGTTGTCTGGCAGGCTATCTCCATCCCTGTCCACGCAGTTCGACCCGCGTCCATAGACCAACACAGCATGGCAGGTCACCACATGCTGGCTGTCCCAGAGTCTCAGGGAGAGGGTGTCAGGCCGCATGCCCAGGTGGTCACCACATCAGGCCCATGTTGGCCGTCCGCGATGCCACCACCAAAGCGCGACCCACAACACCTCCCCCTAGTGGTCCTCAATAAATGCCATCCCAAGCTTGAGAAACCACCTCGGACACCCCTGGAGGTCTTAACCCTCACCAGGGTCCGGTGACCCTGACGGCCCGAGCCACCAGCCCGGGCTGCGCCCCGCCGGACAAGGGACGCCACACTCCACCACACCCCCCGTGGGGCCCAGGTCGTACCATGCCACCCATGGCTGGACCCCATGTCCATATCTCGCCAGCACAGCCCCCCAGCTGGCTGGCATACCGAAATTTTGAAAGGGGCAAATTTTGCCCGAGGCCATCACCATTGACCTCTCCTTGTCCAAATTCCACAGCTCGGGGACCAACTCCAACCAAGGCTGCTCCAAATCAATTTCCCATTTTAATTTTCTTTTAGATTTTCTTTAAAATTTTGTTTATCTCCTGTCCCAAACCGCAGCTGCAGGTAACAACTCCCTCAGGTTGTTCTGCCCTTCCCTGCAGCTGGTCCAAATTCCCTACGGGGACCAAATCTTCGGAGGCTCTATCTCCCGTTTCCTCTCTGTCCGAATCGAGCCTGGAGCCAACACACTCCCCCAACTGGTTGTTCAATTTCAGAGCCTCTTGCACCCAATTTGTGTTCGTGGTGAGGGTCCCCTTGGTCACCACAACCACCTCCTCGGACCGACTCACCTCATCCCCTAAACTCTTTTGGGCCTGGTCAACCTCCATGGGACTGTCCCAGGTCCCCAGCCGCCGTATCACATCATCCTCATAATCATCCCCATCAATAATGTGCGGCCCCGACAGGCCTTCCCCAATAAATACCCGGTCCGGCTCCACCACACGGACCCCCAATAGCTCTACCCCCTCTTGCTCTGCACCACTGCCCTGGTGCTGCAAGAATTTGAATTAATTTCCCTGTTGAGGCGTTGTGGCATCCACCTGGTTCCGATAAACCTCCAGGCCAGCAGGTGGGAAACATTCCCTGTTACAATTTAATTCTCCCTTCACCTCTTGGCACTCCACGCTCACCTGTTGACTCTCCACATTTACCTGTAGGCATTCCCCATTAACCTCTTCATTTGCCATTCCCGGTGTAATTTCCAATTTGGCTTCCCCCCGTTCCGATTCAAATTCTGCCATCTTTGGTTTCTTCTGGGCCCCATTGGCCTCATTTGTTCGTTCCTCCTTCAACTCACTCGTCCCGGCATCCATTTTGTTAATCATTCGCCTCATTGTATTGTTCATTCTATCGATTTTATTTTCCAACCCATCCTTCATTCCCTGCATAAATTTCATTAAGACCGGTAAATCCATCGGGGCCATCTTGATAGTAGCAGGGGAAGTTCCACCACTACCCTCTACCCCCACTACTTCTGACTCACCCTAAAGACTTCCCGCATCTTCCATTCTCCTTTCCTCCATATTGCTTACTTCTTCCATCCGTAAGAAGGAGTAGCTTCCCTGCACGTCTTTTACAGGAATACAATTTAACTTTTAACGACGCTCCGTCAGCGTCTCGCGCACCGATCGCCGATGCAAATTTATCGCCTCTGACTAAAAATTTTTGCGTTCAAATTCTCCACACTCTGACGCCAATTGTATTTCCAGGGTTCTATCCCACCACTGACTATCAGTTGTCGTGCGTAGCCTCCGGTTAATACCAGAGGCTCGCAGATGGACCGAAACGGATTTAATTGAGGCGACGACCAAACACGGACTTGGCTATAAAACGCGGGAGGAAGAAGGAAAATGGAAGGCTGCGGCAAAAGCTTACCTGGATCGCGCCGATGGCAGCTTCGATCCTGCAAGGAAATTAATTCAACCGGGCACAGTTTTAACAGGGAATGGAAAATAATACAACGGTTTATTCAAGTAAAAGGCAAGGACAGGAAAAGCACGTGCCAATAATAAAATGTCCTAATCGGGACGTCCCCACACACAGACTTCAGATACAGACGAGGGAATGCAAATTAATGAAAAGGAACACGGTCGTTATGTTCGTGTAAATGGGTAATGGCCTTATCTGGTCTTGTCGTCTTGTCCGTATCACGCGGCTCCAAACTCCGGCGCGGGAGAATCCTCCGTCCGCCTCACCAGGCCCGAGCCAACGCCCCCCAGCTGCACACGAGGTCCCGCCCGCTCACAGCACCGAGCCTCGCGCCCGCACCAGCACCACTCCAAGCACCACGCAGATGGTGAGCCAACGACCACCACTGCCTCCCACGACCAAGAAGAAGACAAGAGCTTCGAGCACGTCGAGACAGCCAGAGAGCGCAAGGGCGAGAGCTGGATGTGCAACAACTCCGAACTGCTGGATCTCCTCAAGTGCCAGAGCTGCCAGAGCTGCAAGAGAGAAAGTGTCGTTCGGCACGCCCTTAAATAACCTTCCGGCCGTCACGTCAGCCTTGGCGCGCTACCAACCAGCGACTTCCACCGAACCTTCCAGCTTCGCGCCTCTCACACTCGTTGGCTGGAGGTTCGCGCCTAGCGCGCTCACCAATCACAGGACCGTAGCGTGGTGATAGCTCGTGCGTGTAGTGTGGGCATAGCACGTGCGTGTAGCGTGATCATAGCTCGTAGGTGCAGCTGGCCGCGGTCCATGCGGCGGTGCCCCGAGCCGCCCCTTGCCTGTTCGTCTTCCAAAGTCCTGTCAGGGAAGGGAATCATTTAGTGTTGCAATATGGACCTAACTAAATGTCTACATGGGTGCCTTGCCAAAAGGGACAAAGGTTTGGCTACCAGGTGTGACACACAGGGGCATTATCTTTTAATCCCTATACTATTTAACACACGAACATCCTGGTATGTTCACAGGTATACTCTTAACCGACAAACCGCCTAGACATGAAACTTATTACAGGTCAGATTCCTTACCATGACAGATAAAGCACGTTACCTATTCAGATCTAGCTGGCTCTACATATCACTACCCCACCCGACATAACAATACATACAAACACTTGCTCCATTATATTATATTATATATATATATATATATATATATATATATATATATATATAATATAATATAATATAATATAATATAATATAATATAATATAATATAATATTGCCTGTAATGTATGTATGATGTGGGATTCTGTCAGTGGACACCATAATGGCAGAAATAACTCACCTATTTGGACTGCATCTTTCTTTCTCCTTTTCCTTCATCTACTGTTGAATATGGATTGCTTGGTGTGATTTATCTACGTTCACTGGAGTAGGGGGAAGGGGTTGTTAGTGGGTTTTGAAGGGGCGTCCCAAGCCGATCTGTCAGGCTGCGCAAGCTATTAGCAGCCCATCTCATAGGCAAGTACAAGAGTACGATTAATTCAATATTGTACCATTGCATTTAGGGGAAAGGAACAGGTCTTTATAGGTCAATGCTGTGAATATCTTTACAAAAAAACACATGGGATTCACAAACCTTGAATCAACAGCCATACAAAGGCAACTGTTTTCATTCCTAATAACCTCATCAGTGTGGCAAAATTGTGTATGTTGAATTAAATCACAGATGTCTGTCTGGTTATAACCAATTTGCTCGTTAACCATTGAGATTTATTACGATGCAGTTGCTGGGAGATTTAAATGATGGTTTGGACTGTAACAAGAAAGAGATTTGAAAAGTTCCTTAATGTTCCATTCATGCAAAACAAGTCTGATAAGATGGCATATAATTAGTGTGCTTCCTTCTGAGCTGTCTCATCTTGGTTTGATTTCCAACCCAACTATATGGTGTCAAACTGGTGCTTCACAGGTAGGCCATTCCTTGGATGAACATTAAGCTGGGTATTCTGTCTGCTAGCATTATTTGGTGGGCACTGAAGATCCAACCTGTATCTTCAACAAAGAATAGGAACGTTATCCCCGGCACCCTGGCCAAATTAATTCCACGTTGACCCTGCCCTAATATATGTTATGCACCGCATAATTGGAACTGCTGCACCTTAGTAATGAGGAAACTGATGGGTCAAATTAATAACAGAATCCCAGTCCAAAATGCATTGGTTCATGATGACTGCAAAACCACTCATTTCAAATAGACATAAACATGCAGATCAACATCTACTCTTAAAGTTATCAGCAACGAGTACGCTCAGAGCCATTACAGGTGGGTTGGACCTCCAGTTTTCCTTACACGTTGGTACTCTTTTCATTTTCTTCTGTTTATTCGGGTACCGAAGGAACCCTATTGCTTTTGTTCCGTTTTTTTTTTCTTCCACTGCACTTTTCAGGTTTATTCGCTTTTAAATTCATTTTCTCTGCAACCGTTTGAGGGACTGACATGAAACGATCAACATAGGAGGGCCTACCCATGGAGATTTCAAAAATGATAACTATGATGTCATACATCATGTGACATGGCAGCCATGTTGGGAAAGAAGAAAAACTGTGGACATCTCGGAAACCGCCAAACGAAAAAATTGAAACTTGGTGCGGGTCTGGAACGCACTATGGGGAATAACATTTGATAGCGATGACTTTGGTGCCTTCATCAGGACATCCTAATTGGATGCGTCAAACGCTCTATCCATTCAATACGAAACTTTTCTGAGGGGATCTACAAGAAAATGTGACCAGTGAATTTAATAGACATCAATTAGACTACGGATTTTTATGTTAAGAAAATAGGCCTTTTATGTTTTGAAAAGCGGAATTTTTTTTTTTTAATGTGAAAAAATCCCGAAATATTTTTTTCCCCCGTTTTATTCATTTTTTATTATTACCAAGTTTTTCAGAAATTAGTCAAAAAAAGAACAAAAAATGGTAAGCTGTTTCCTGCACAACATTAAGCACTCTGGGCTAGTAAACAGGTAAAAAATGACGTTCAGGTACCTTTATTGCAACCGCATTGCTTGATAAGTAGAGGACTAGAAGAAATTGACAAGAC
>NW_027618414.1:0-73975 GCF_964187855.1 Myxine glutinosa | reverse complement strand
TTTCCTGCACCAACACAAGTGCGAAAAGTGGTTTTTCAACACTAACACAAGTGCAAAAAGTGGTTTTTCAAACTATCACAAGTGCAAAAAGTGTTTTTTCCACACTAATACAAGTGCAAAAGTGGTTTCCTGCACCAACACAAGTGCGAAAAGTGGTTTTTCAACACTAACACAAGTGCGAAAAGTGGTTTTTCAACACTATCACAAGTGCAAAAAGTGTTTTTTCCACACTAATACAAGTGCAAAAGTGGTTTCCTGCACCAACACAAGTTCGAAAAGTGGTTTCCTGCACCAACACAAGTGCGAAAAGTGGTTTTTCAACACTAACACAAGTGCGAAAAGTGGTTTTTCAACACTAACACAAGTGCGAAAGTGGTTTTTCAACACTAACACAAGTGCGAAAAGTGGTTTTTCAACACTATCACAAGTGCAAAAAGTGTTTTTTCCACACTAATACAAGTGCAAAAGTGGTTTCCTGCACCAACACAAGTGCGAAAAGTGGTTTTTCAACACTAACACAAGTGCGAAATGTGGGTTTTCAACACTAACACAAGTGCGAAAAGTGGTTTTTCAACACTATCACAAGTGCAAAAAGTGTTTTTTCCACACTAATACAAGTGCAAAAGTGGTTTCCTGCACCAACACAAGTGCGAAAAGTGGTTTTTCAACACTAATACAAGTGCGAAAAGTGGTTTTTCCACACTAATACAAGTGCAAAAGTGGTTTCCTGCACCAACACAAGTGCGAAAAGTGGATTTTCAACACTAACACAAGTGCGAAAAGTGGTTTTTCAACACTATCCCAAGTGCAAAAAGTGTTTTTTCCACACTAATACAAGTGCAAAAGTGGTTTCCTGCACCAATACAAGTGCGAAAAGTGGTTTTTCCACACTAATACAAGTGCAAAAGTGGTTTTTCCACACTAATACAAGTGCAAAAGTGGTTTCCTGCACCAACACAAGTGCAAAAAGTGGTTTTTCAACACTAACACAAGTGCGAAAAGTGTTTTTTCCACACTAATAAAGTGCAAAAGTGGTTTCCTGCACCAACACAAGTGCGAAAAGTGGTTTTTCAGCACAAACACAAGTGCGAAAAGTGGTTTTTCAACACTAACACAAGTGCGAAAAGTGGTTTTTCAACACTAACACAAGTGCGAAAAGTGGTTTTTCCACACTAATACAAGTGCAAAAGTGGTTTCCTGCACCAACACAAGTGCGAAAAGTGGTTTTTCAACACTAACACAAGTGCGAAAAGTGGTTTTTCAACACTATCACAAGTGCAAAAGTGGTTTCCTGCACCAACACAAGTGCGAAAAGTGGTTTTTCAACACTAACACAAGTGCGAAAAGTGGTTTTTAAACACTAACACAAGTGCGAAAAGTGGTTTTTCAACACTATCACAAGTGCAAAAAGTGTTTTTTCCACACTAATACAAGTGCAAAAGTGGTTTCCTGCACCAACACAAGTGCGAAAAGTGGTTTTTCAACACTAACACAAGTGCGAAATGTGGTTTTTCAACACTAACACAAGTGCGAAAAGTGGTTTTTCAACACTAACACAAGTGTGAAAAGTGGTTTTTCAACACTAACACAAGTGCGAAAAGTGGTTTTTCAACACTAACACAAGTGCGAAAAGTGGTTTTTCAACACTAACACAAGTGCAAAAAGTGTTTTTTCCACACTAATACAAGTGCAAAAGTGGTTTTTCCACACTAATACAAGTGCAAAAGTGGTTTCCTGCACCAACACAAGTGCGAAAAGTGGTTTTTCAACACTAACACAAGTGCGAAAAGTGGTTTTTCAACATTATCACAAGTGCAAAAAGTGTTTTTTCCACACTAATACAAGTGCAAAAGTGGTTTCCTGCACCAACACAAGTGCGAAAAGTGGTTTTTCAACACAAATACAAGTGCGAAAAGTGGTTTTTCAACGCTAACACAAGTGCGAAAAGTGGTTTTTCAACACTAACACAAGTGCGAAAAGTGGTTTTTCCACACTAATACAAGTGCAAAAGTGGTTTCCTGCACCAACACAAGTGTGAAAAGTGGTTTTTCAACACTAACACAAGTGCGAAAAGTGGTTTTTCAACACTATCACAAGTGCAAAAAGTGTTTTTTCCACACTAATACAAGTGCAAAAGTGGTTTCCTGCACCAACACAAGTGCGAAAAGTGGTTTTCAACACTAACACAAGAGCGAAAAGTGGTTTTTCAACACTAACACAAGTGCGAAAAGGGGTTTTTCCACACAAATACAAGTGCAAAAGTGGTTTCCTGCACCAACACAAGTGCGAAAGGTGTTTTTTCAACACTAACACAAGTGCGAAAAGTGGTTTTTCAACACTATCACAAGTGCAAAAAGTGGTTTTTCCACACTAATACAAGTGCAAAAGTGGTTTCCTGCACCAACACAAGTGCGAAAAGTGGTTTTTCAACACTAACACAAGTGCGAAAAGTGGTTTTTCAACACTAACACAAGTGCGAAAAGTGGTTTTTCAACACTAACACAAGTGCGAAAAGTGGTTTTTCAACACTAACACAAGTGCGAAAAGTGGTTTTTCAACACTAACACAAGTGTGAAAAGTGGTTTTTCCACACTAATACAAGTGCAAATGTGGTTTCCTGCACCAACACAAGTGCGAAAAGTGGTTTTTCAACACTAGCACAAGTGCAAAAAGTGCCTTTTCAACACTAACACAAGTGCAAAAAGTGTTTTTTCCACACTAATACAAGTGTAAAAGTGGTTTCCTACACCAACACAAGTGCGAAAAGTGGTTTTTCAACACTAACACAAGTGCGAAAAGTGGTTTTTCAACACTAACACAAGTGCGAAAAGTGGTTTTTCAACACTAACACAAGTGCGAAAAGTGGTTTTTCAACACTATCACAAGTGCAAAAAGTGTTTTTTCCACACTAATACAAGTGCAAAAGTGGTTTCCTGCACCAACACAAGTGCGCAAAGTGGTTTTTCAACACTAACACAAGTGCGAAATGTGGTTTTTCAACACTAACACAAGTGCGAAAAGTGGTTTTTCAACACTAACACAAGTGCGAAAAGTGGTTTTTCAACACTAACACAAGTGCGAAAAGTGGTTTTTCAACACTAACACAAGTGCGAAAAGTGGTTTTTCAACACTAACACAAGTGCGAAAAGTGGTTTTTCCACACTACTACAAGTGCAAAAGTGGTTTCCTGCACCAACACAAGTGTGAAAAGTGGTTTTTCAACACTAACACAAGTGCGAAAAGTGCTTTTTCAACACTATCACAAGTGCGAAAAGTGTTTTTTCCACACTAATACAAGTGCAAAAGTGGTTTCCTGCACCAACACAAGTGCGAAAAGTGGTTTTTCAACACTAATACAAGTGCGAAAAGTGGTTTTTCCACACTAACACAAGTGCGAAATGTGGGTTTTCAACACTAACACAAGTGCGAAAAGTGCTTTTTCAACACTATCACAAGTGCAAAAAGTGTTTTTTCCACACTAATACAAGTGCAAAAGTGGTTTCCTGCACCAACACAAGTGCGAAAAGTGGTTTTTCAACACTAATACAAGTGCGAAAAGTGGTTTTTCCACACTAATACAAGTGCAAAAGTGGTTTCCTGCACCAACACAAGTGCGAAAAGTGGATTTTCAACACTAACACAATTGCGAAAAGTGGTTTTTCAACACTATCCCAAGTGCAAAAAGTGTTTTTTCCACACTAATACAAGTGCAAAAGTGGTTTCCTGCACCAATACAAGTGCGAAAAGTGGTTTTTCCACACTAACACAAGTGCGAAAAGTGGTTTTTCAACACTAACACAAGTGCGAAAAGTGGTTTTTCAACACTAACACAAGTGCGAAAAGTGGTTTTTCAACACTAACACAAGTGTGAAAAGTGGTTTTTCCACACTAATACAAGTGCAAATGTGGTTTCCTGCACCAACACAAGTGCGAAAAGTGGTTTTTCAACACTAACACAAGTGCGAAAAGTGCTTTTTCAACACTAACACAAGTGCAAAAAGTGTTTTTTCCACACTAATACAAGTGTAAAGTGGTTTCCTACACCAACACAAGTGCGAAAAGTGGTTTTTCAACACTAACACAAGTGCGAAAAGTGGTTTTTCAACACTAACACAAGTGCGAAAAGTGGTTTTTCAACACTAACACAAGTGCGAAAAGTGGTTTTTCAACACTATCACAAGTGCAAAAAGTGTTTTTTCCACACTAATACAAGTGCAAAAGTGGTTTCCTGCACCAACACAAGTGCGAAAAGTGGTTTTTCAACACTAACACAAGTGCGAAATGTGGTTTTTCAACACTAACACAAGTGCGAAAAGTGGTTTTTCAACACTAACACAAGTGCGAAAAGTGGTTTTTCAACACTAACACAAGTGCGAAAAGTGGTTTTTCAACACTAACACAAGTGCGAAAAGTGGTTTTTCAACACTAACACAAGTGCGAAAAGTGGTTTTTCCACACTACTACAAGTGCAAAAGTGGTTTCCTGCACCAACACAAGTGCGAAAAGTGGTTTTTCAACACTAACACAAGTGCGAAAAGTGCTTTTTCAACACTATCACAAGTGCGAAAAGTGGTTTTTCAACACTAACACAAGTGCGAAAAGTGGTTTTTCAACACTAACACAAGTGCGAAAAGTGGTTTTTCAACACTAACACAAGTGCGAAAAGTGGTTTTTCAACACTAACACAAGTGCGAAAAGTGGTTTTTCAACACTATCACAAGTGCAAAAAGTGTTTTTTCCACACTAATACAAGTGCAAAAGTGGTTTTTTCCACACTAGTATAAGTGCAAAAGTGGTTTCCTGCACCAACACAAGTGCGAAAAGTGGTTTTTCAACACTAACACAAGTGCGAAAGTGGTTTTCCAACACTATCACAAGTGCAAAAAGTGTTTTTTCCACACTAATACAAGTGCAAAAGTGGTTTTTCCACACTAATACAAGTGCAAAAGTGGTTTCCTGCACCAACACAAGTGCGAAAAGTGGTTTTTCAACACTAACACAAGTGCGAAAAGTGGTTTTTCAACATTATCACAAGTGCAAAAAGTGTTTTTTCCACACTAATACAAGTGCAAAAGTGGTTTCCTGCACCAACACAAGTGCGAAAAGTGGTTTTTCAACACTAACACAAGTGCGAAAAGTGGTTTTTCAACACTATCACAAGTGCAAAAGTGGTTTCCTGCACCAACACAAGTGCGAAAAGTGGTTTTTCAACACTAACACAAGTGCGAAAAGTGGTTTTTCAACACTAACACAAGTGCGAAAAGTGGTTTTTCAACACTATCACAAGTGCAAAAAGTGTTTTTTCCACACTAATACAAGTGCAAAAGTGGTTTCCTGCACCAACACAAGTGCGAAAAGTGGTTTTTCAACACTAACACAAGTGCAAAATGTGGTTTTTCAACACTAACACAAGTGCGAAAAGTGGTTTTTCAACACTATCACAAGTGCAAAAAGTGGTTTTTCCACACTAATACAAGTGCAAAAGTGGTTTCCTGCACCAACACAAGTGCGAAAAGTGGTTTTTCAACACTAACACAAGTGCGAAAATTGGTTTTTCAACACTAACACAAGTGCGAAAAGTGGTTTTTCAACACTATCAGAAGTGCAAAAAGTGTTTTTTCCACACTAATACAAGTGCAAAAGTGGTTTCCTGCACCAACACAAGTGCGATAAGTGGTTTTTCAACACTAACACAAGTGCGAAAAGTGGTTTTTCAACACTATCACAAGTGCAAAAAGTGGTTTTTCCACACTAATACAAGTGCAAACGTGGTTTCCTGCACCAACACAAGTGCGAAAAGTGGTTTTTCAACACTAACACAAGTGCGAAAAGTGGTTTTTCAACACTAACACAAGTGCGAAAAGTGGTTTTTCAACACTAACACAAGTGCGAAAAGTGGTTTTTCAACACTAACACAAGTGCGAAAAGTGGTTTTTCCACACTAATACAAGTGCAAAAGTGGTTTCCTGCACCAACACAAGTGCGAAAAGTGGTTTTTCAACACTAACACAAGTGCGAAAAGTGGTTTTTCAACACTATCACAAGTGCAAAAAGTGTTTTTTCCACACTAATACAAGTGCAAAAGTGGTTTCCTGCACCAACACAAGTTCGAAAAGTGGTTTCCTGCACCAACACAAGTGCGAAAATTGGTTTTTCAACACTAACACAAGTGCGAAAAGTGGTTTTTCAACACTAACACAAGTGCGAAAAGTGGTTTTTCAACACTAACACAAGTGCGAAAAGTGGTTTTTCAACACTAACACAAGTGCGAAAAGTGGTTTTTCCACACTAATACAAGTGCAAAAGTGGTTTCCTGCACCAACACAAGTGCGAAAAGTGGTTTTTCAACACTAACACAAGTGCAAAAAGTGGTTTTTCAACACTATCACAAGTGCAAAAAGTGTTTTTTCCACACTAATACAAGTGCAAAAGTGGTTTCCTGCACCAACACAAGTGCGAAAAGTGGTTTTTCAACACTAACACAAGTGCGAAAAGTGGTTTTTCAACACTATCACAAGTGCAAAAAGTGTTTTTTCCACACTAATACAAGTGCAAAAGTGGTTTCCTGCACCAACACAAGTTCGAAAAGTGGTTTCCTGCACCAACACAAGTGCGAAAAGTGGTTTTCAACACTAACACAAGTGCGAAAAGTGGTTTTTCAACACTAACACAAGTGCGAAAAGTGGTTTTTCAACACTAACACAAGTGCGAAAAGTGGTTTTTCAACACTATCACAAGTGCAAAAAGTGTTTTTTCCACACTAATACAAGTGCAAAAGTGGTTTCCTGCACCAACACAAGTGCGAAAAGTGGTTTTTCAACACTAACACAAGTGCGAAATGTGGGTTTTCAACACTAACACAAGTGCGAAAAGTGGTTTTTCAACACTATCACAAGTGCAAAAAGTGTTTTTTCCACACTAATACAAGTGCAAAAGTGGTTTCCTGCACCAACACAAGTGCGAAAAGTGGTTTTTCAACACTAATACAAGTGCGAAAAGTGGTTTTTCCACACTAATACAAGTGCAAAAGTGGTTTCCTGCACCAACACAAGTGCGAAAAGTGGATTTTCAACACGAACACAAGTGCGAAAAGTGGTTTTTCAACACTATCCCAAGTGCAAAAAGTGTTTTTTCCACACTAATACAAGTGCAAAAGTGGTTTCCTGCACCAATACAAGTGCGAAAAGTGGTTTTTCCACACTAATACAAGTGCAAAAGTGGTTTTTCCACACTAATACAAGTGCAAAAGTGGTTTCCTGCACCAACACAAGTGCAAAAAGTGGTTTTTCAACACTAACACAAGTGCGAAAAGTGTTTTTTCCACACTAATAAAGTGCAAAAGTGGTTTCCTGCACCAACACAAGTGCGAAAAGTGGTTTTCAACACAAACACAAGTGCGAAAAGTGGTTTTTCAACACTAACACAAGTGCGAAAAGTGGTTTTTCAACACTAACACAAGTGCGAAAAGTGGTTTTTCCACACTAATACAAGTGCAAAAGTGGTTTCCTGCACCAACACAAGTGCGAAAAGTGGTTTTTCAACACTAACACAAGTGCGAAAAGTGGTTTTTCAACACTAATACAAGTGCAAAAGTGGTTTCCTGCACCAACACAAGTGCGAAAAGTGGTTTTTCAACACTAACACAAGTGCGAAAAGTGGTTTTTCAACACTAGCACAAGTGCGAAAAGTGGTTTTTCAACACTATCACAAGTGCAAAAGTGTTTTTTCCACACTAATACAAGTGCAAAAGTGGTTTCCTGCACCAACACAAGTGCGAAAAGTGGTTTTTCAACACTAACACAAGTGCGAAAAGTGGTTTTTCAACACTAACACAAGTGCGAAAAGTGGTTTTTCAACACTAACACAAGTGTGAAAAGTGGTTTTTCAACACTAACACAAGTGCGAAAAGTGGTTTTTCAACACTAACACAAGTGCGAAAAGTGGTTTTTCAACACTATCAGAAGTGCAAAAAGTGTTTTTTCCACACTAATACAAGTGCAAAAGTGGTTTCCTGCACCAACACAAGTGCGATAAGTGGTTTTTCAACACTAACACAAGTGCGAAAAGTGGTTTTTCAACACTATCACAAGTGCAAAAAGTGGTTTTTCCACACTAATACAAGTGCAAACGTGGTTTCCTGCACCAACACAAGTGCGAAAAGTGGTTTTTCAACACTAACACAAGTGCGAAAAGTGGTTTTTCAACACTAACACAAGTGCGAAAAGTGGTTTTTCAACACTAACACATGTGCGAAAAGTGGTTTTTCAACACTAACACAAGTGCGAAAAGTGGTTTTTCCACACTAATACAAGTGCAAAAGTGGTTTCCTGCACCAACACAAGTGCGAAAAGTGGTTTTTCAACACTAACACAAGTGCAAAAAGTGGTTTTTCAACACTATCACAAGTGCAAAAAGTGTTTTTTCCACACTAATACAAGTGCAAAAGTGGTTTCCTGCACCAACACAAGTGCGAAAAGTGGTTTTTCAACACTAACACAAGTGCGAAAAGTGGTTTTTCAACACTATCACAAGTGCAAAAAGTGTTTTTTCCACACTAATACAAGTGCAAAAGTGGTTTCCTGCACCAACACAAGTTCGAAAAGTGGTTTCCTGCACCAACACAAGTGCGAAAAGTGGTTTTTCAACACTAACACAAGTGCGAAAAGTGGTTTTTCAACACTAACACAAGTGCGAAAAGTGGTTTTTCAACACTAACACAAGTGCGAACAGTGGTTTTTCAACACTAACACAAGTGCGAAAAGTGGTTTTTCCACACTAATACAAGTGCAAAAGTGGTTTCCTGCACCAACACAAGTGCGAAAAGTGGTTTTTCAACACTAACACAAGTGCAAAAAGTGGTTTTTCAACACTATCACAAGTGCAAAAAGTGTTTTTTCCACACTAATACAAGTGCAAAAGTGGTTTCCTGCACCAACACAAGTGCGAAAAGTGGTTTTTCAACACTAACACAAGTGCGAAAAGTGGTTTTTCAACACTATCACAAGTGCAAAAAGTGTTTTTTCCACACTAATACAAGTGCAAAAGTGGTTTCCTGCACCAACACAAGTTCGAAAAGTGGTTTCCTGCACCAACACAAGTGCGAAAAGTGGTTTTTCAACACTAACACAAGTGCGAAAAGTGGTTTTTCAACACTAACACAAGTGCGAAAGTGGTTTTTCAACACTAACACAAGTGCGAAAAGTGGTTTTTCAACACTATCACAAGTGCAAAAAGTGTTTTTTCCACACTAATACAAGTGCAAAAGTGGTTTCCTGCACCAACACAAGTGCGAAAAGTGGTTTTTCAACACTAACACAAGTGCGAAATGTGGGTTTTCAACACTAACACAAGTGCGAAAAGTGGTTTTTCAACAATATCACAAGTGCAAAAAGTGTTTTTTCCACACTAATACAAGTGCAAAAGTGGTTTCCTGCACCAACACAAGTGCGAAAAGTGGTTTTTCAACACTAATACAAGTGCGAAAAGTGGTTTTTCTACACTAATACAAGTGCAAAAGTGGTTTCCTGCACCAACACAAGTGCGAAAAGTGGATTTTCAACACTAACACAAGTGCGAAAAGTGGTTTTTCAACACTATCCCAAGTGCAAAAAGTGTTTTTTCCACACTAATACAAGTGCAAAAGTGGTTTCCTGCACCAATACAAGTGCGAAAAGTGGTTTTTCCACACTAATACAAGTGCAAAAGTGGTTTTTCCACACTAATACAAGTGCAAAAGTGGTTTCCTGCACCAACACAAGTGCAAAAAGTGGTTTTTCAACACTAACACAAGTGCGAAAAGTGTTTTTTCCACACTAATAAAGTGCAAAAGTGGTTTCCTGCACCAACACAAGTGCGAAAAGTGGTTTTTCAACACAAACACAAGTGCGAAAAGTGGTTTTTCAACACTAACACAAGTGCGAAAAGTGGTTTTTCAACACTAACACAAGTGCGAAAAGTGGTTTTTCCACACTAATACAAGTGCAAAAGTGGTTTCCTGCACCAACACAAGTGCGAAAAGTGGTTTTTCAACACTAACACAAGTGCGAAAAGTGGTTTTTCAACACTATCACAAGTGCAAAAGTGGTTTCCTGCACCAACACAAGTGCGAAAAGTGGTTTTTCAACACTAACACAAGTGCGAAAAGTGGTTTTTAAACACTAACACAAGTGCGAAAAGTGGTTTTTCAACACTATCACAAGTGCAAAAAGTGTTTTTTCCACACTAATACAAGTGCAAAAGTGGTTTCCTGCACCAACACAAGTGCGAAAAGTGGTTTTTCAACACTAACACAAGTGCGAAATGTGGTTTTTCAACACTAACACAAGTGCGAAAAGTGGTTTTTCAACACTAACACAAGTGTGAAAAGTGGTTTTTCAACACTAACACAAGTGCGAAAAGTGGTTTTTCAACACTAACACAAGTGCGAAAAGTGGTTTTTCAACACTAACACAAGTGCAAAAAGTGTTTTTTCCACACTAATACAAGTGCAAAAGTGGTTTTTCCACACTAATACAAGTGCAAAAGTGGTTTCCTGCACCAACACAAGTGCGAAAAGTGGTTTTTCAACACTAACACAAGTGCGAAAAGTGGTTTTTCAACATTATCACAAGTGCAAAAAGTGTTTTTTCCACACTAATACAAGTGCAAAAGTGGTTTCCTGCACCAACACAAGTGCGAAAAGTGGTTTTTCAACACAAACACAAGTGCGAAAAGTGGTTTTTCAACGCTAACACAAGTGCGAAAAGTGGTTTTTCAACACTAACACAAGTGCGAAAAGTGGTTTTTCCACACTAATACAAGTGCAAAAGTGGTTTCCTGCACCAACACAAGTGTGAAAAGTGGTTTTTCAACACTAACACAAGTGCGAAAAGTGGTTTTTCAACACTATCACAAGTGCAAAAAGTGTTTTTTCCACACTAATACAAGTGCAAAAGTGGTTTCCTGCACCAACACAAGTGCGAAAAGTGGTTTTCAACACTAACACAAGAGCGAAAAGTGGTTTTTCAACACTAACACAAGTGCGAAAAGGGGTTTTTCCACACAAATACAAGTGCAAAAGTGGTTTCCTGCACCAACACAAGTGCGAAAGGTGTTTTTTCAACACTAACACAAGTGCGAAAAGTGGTTTTTCAACACTATCACAAGTGCAAAAAGTGGTTTTTCCACACTAATACAAGTGCAAAAGTGGTTTCCTGCACCAACACAAGTGCGAAAAGTGGTTTTTCAACACTAACACAAGTGCGAAAAGTGGTTTTTCAACACTAACACAAGTGCGAAAAGTGGTTTTTCAACACTAACACAAGTGCGAAAAGTGGTTTTTCAACACTAACACAAGTGCGAAAAGTGGTTTTTCAACACTAACACAAGTGTGAAAAGTGGTTTTTCCACACTAATACAAGTGCAAATGTGGTTTCCTGCACCAACACAAGTGCGAAAAGTGGTTTTTCAACACTAGCACAAGTGCAAAAAGTGCCTTTTCAACACTAACACAAGTGCAAAAAGTGTTTTTTCCACACTAATACAAGTGTAAAAGTGGTTTCCTACACCAACACAAGTGCGAAAAGTGGTTTTTCAACACTAACACAAGTGCGAAAAGTGGTTTTTCAACACTAACACAAGTGCGAAAAGTGGTTTTTCAACACTATCACAAGTGCAAAAAGTGTTTTTTCCACACTAATACAAGTGCAAAAGTGGTTTCCTGCACCAACACAAGTGCGAAAAGTGGTTTTTCAACACTAACACAAGTGCGAAATGTGGTTTTTCAACACTAACACAAGTGCGAAAAGTGGTTTTTCAACACTAACACAAGTGCGAAAAGTGGTTTTTCAACACTAACACAAGTGCGAAAAGTGGTTTTTCAACACTAACACAAGTGCGAAAAGTGGTTTTTCAACACTAACACAAGTGCGAAAAGTGGTTTTTCCACACTACTACAAGTGCAAAAGTGGTTTCCTGCACCAACACAAGTGTGAAAAGTGGTTTTTCAACACTAACACAAGTGCGAAAAGTGCTTTTTCAACACTATCACAAGTGCGAAAAGTGGTTTTTCAACACTAACACAAGTGCGAAAAGTGGTTTTTCAACACTAACACAAGTGCGAAAAGTGGTTTTTCAACACTAACACAAGTGCGAAAAGTGGTTTTTCAACACTAACACAAGTGCGAAAAGTGGTTTTTCAACACTATCACAAGTGCAAAAAGTGTTTTTTCCACACTAATACAAGTGCAAAAGTGGTTTTTCCACACTAGTACAAGTGCAAAAGTGGTTTCCTGCACCAACACAAGTGCGAAAAGTGGTTTTTCAACACTAACACAAGTGCGAAAGTGGTTTTCCAACACTATCACAAGTGCAAAAAGTGTTTTTTCCACACTAATACAAGTGCAAAAGTGGTTTTTCCACTCTAATACAAGTGCAAAAGTGGTTTCCTGCACCAACACAAGTGCGAAAAGTGGTTTTTCAACACTAACACAAGTGCGAAAAGTGGTTTTTCAACATTATCACAAGTGCAAAAAGTGTTTTTTCCACACTAATACAAGTGCAAAAGTGGTTTCCTTCACCAACACCAGTGCGAAAAGTGGTTTTTCAACACTAACACAAGGGCGAAAAGTGGTTTTTCAACACTAACACAAGTGCGAAAAGTGGTTTTTCAACACTAATACAAGTGCAAAAGTGGTTTCCTGCACCAACACAAGTGCGAAAAGTGGTTTTTCAACACTAACACAAGTGCGAAAAGTGGTTTTTCAACACTATCACAAGTGCAAAAAGTGTTTTTTCCACACTAATACAAGTGCAAAAGTGGTTTCCTGCACCAACACAAGTGCAAAAAGTGGTTTTTCAACACTAACACAAGTGCGAAAATTGGTTTTTCAACACTAACACAAGTGCGAAAAGTGGTTTTTCTACACTATCAGAAGTGCAAAAAGTGTTTTTTCCACACTAATACAAGTGCAAAAGTGGTTTCCTGCACCAACACAAGTGCGATAAGTGGTTTTTCAACACTAACACAAGGGCGAAAAGTGGTTTTTCAACACTATCACAAGTGCAAAAAGTGGTTTTTAGACACTAATACAAGTGCAAAAGTGGTTTCCTGCACCAACACAAGTGCGAAAAGTGGTTTTTCAACACTAACACAAGTGCGAAAAGTGGTTTTTCAACACTAACACAAGTGCGAAAAGTGGTTTTTCAACACTAACACAAGTGCGAAAAGTGGTTTTTCAACACTAACACAAGTGCGAAAAGTGGTTTTTCCACACTAATACAAGTGCAAAAGTGGTTTCCTGCACCAACACAAGTGCGAAAAGTGGTTTTTCAACACTAACACAAGTGCGAAAAGTGGTTTTTCAACACTATCACAAGTGCAAAAAGTGTTTTTTCCACACTAATACAAATGCAAAAGTGGTTTCCTGCACCAACACAAGTGCGAAAAGTGGTTTTTCAACACTAACACAAGTGCGAAAAGTGGTTTTTCCACACTACTACAAGTGCAAAAGTGGTTTCCTGCACCAACACAAGTGCGAAAAGTGGTTTTTCAACACTAACACAAGTGCGAAAAGTGGTTTTTCAACACTAACACAAGTGCGAAAAGTGGTTTTTCAACACTATCACAAGTGCAAAAAGTGTTTTTCCACACTAATACAAGTGCAAAAGTGGTTTCCTGCACCAACACAAGTGCGAAAAGTGGTTTTTCAACACTAACACAAGTGCGAAATGTGGTTTTTCAACACTAACACAAGTGCGAAAAGTGGTTTTCCAACACTATCACAAGTGCAAAAAGTGTTTTTTCCACACTAATACAAGTGCAAAAGTGGTTTTTCCACACTAATACAAGTGCAAAAGTGGTTTCCTGCACCAACACAAGTGCGAAAAGTGGTTTTTCAACACTAACACAAGTGCGAAAAGTGGTTTTTCAACATTATCACAAGTGCAAAAAGTGTTTTTTCCACACTAATACAAGTGCAAAAGTGGTTTCCTGCACCAACACAAGTGCGAAAAGTGGTTTTTCAACACTAACACAAGGGCGAAAAGTGGTTTTTCAACACTAACACAAGTGCGAAAAGTGGTTTTTCAACACTAATACAAGTGCAAAAGTGGTTTCCTGCACCAACACAAGTGCGAAAAGTGGTTTTTCAACACTAACACAAGTGCGAAAATTGGTTTTTCAACACTAACACAAGTGCGAAAAGTGGTTTTTCAACACTATCAGAAGTGCAAAAAGTGTTTTTTCCACACTAATATAAGTGCAAAAGTGGTTTCCTGCACCAACACAAGTGCGATAAGTGGTTTTTCAACACTAACACAAGTGCGAAAAGTGGTTTTTCAACACTATCACAAGTGCAAAAAGTGGTTTTTAGACACTAATACAAGTGCAAAAGTGGTTTCCTGCACCAACACATGTGCGAAAAGTGGTTTTTCAACACTAACACAAGTGCGAAAAGTGGTTTTTCAACACTAACACAAGTGCGAAAAGTGGTTTTTCAACACTAACACAAGTGCGAAAAGTGGTTTTTCAACACTAACACAAGTGCGAAAAGTGGTTTTTCCACACTAATACAAGTGCAAAAGTGGTTTCCTGCACCAACACAAGTGCGAAAAGTGGTTTTTCAACACTAACACAAGTGCGAAAAGTGGTTTTTCAACACTATCACAAGTGCAAAAAGTGTTTTTTCCACACTAATACAAATGCAAAAGTGGTTTCCTGCACCAACACAAGTGCGAAAAGTGGTTTTTCAACACTAACACAAGTGCGAAAAGTGGTTTTTCCACACTACTACAAGTGCAAAAGTGGTTTCCTGCACCAACACAAGTGCGAAAAGTGGTTTTTCAACACTAACACAAGTGCGAAAAGTGGTTTTTCAACACTAACACAAGTGCGAAAAGTGGTTTTTCAACACTATCACAAGTGCAAAAAGTGTTTTTCCACACTAATACAAGTGCAAAAGTGGTTTCCTGCACCAACACAAGTGCGAAAAGTGGTTTTTCAACACTAACACAAGTGCGAAATGTGGTTTTTCAACACTAACACAAGTGCGAAAAGTGGTTTTCCAACACTATCACAAGTGCAAAAAGTGTTTTTTCCACACTAATACAAGTGCAAAAGTGGTTTTTCCACACTAATACAAGTGCAAAAGTGGTTTCCTGCACCAACACAAGTGCGAAAAGTGGTTTTTCAACACTAACACAAGTGCGAAAAGTGGTTTTTCAACATTATCACAAGTGCAAAAAGTGTTTTTTCCACACTAATACAAGTGCAAAAGTGGTTTCCTGCACCAACACAAGTGCGAAAAGTGGTTTTTCAACACTAACACAAGTGCGAAAAGTGGTTTTTCAACACTATCACAAGTGCAAAAGTGGTTTCCTGCACCAACACAAGTGCGAAAAGTGGTTTTTCAACACTAACACAAGTGCGAAAAGTGGTTTTTCAACACTAACACAAGTGCGAAAAGTGGTTTTTCAACACTATCACAAGTGCAAAAAGTGTTTTTTCCACACTAATACAAGTGCAAAAGTGGTTTCCTGCACCAACACAAGTGCGAAAAGTGGTTTTTCAACACTAACACAAGTGCGAAATGTGGTTTTTCAACACTAACACAAGTGCGAAAAGTGGTTTTTCAACACTATCACAAGTGCAAAAAGTGGTTTTCCACACTAATACAAGTGCAAAAGTGGTTTCCTGCACCAACACAAGTGCGAAAAGTGGTTTTTCAACACTAACACAAGTGCGAAAATTGGTTTTTCAACACTAACACAAGTGCGAAAAGTGGTTTTTCAACACTATCAGAAGTGCAAAAAGTGTTTTTTCCACACTAATACAAGTGCAAAAGTGGTTTCCTGCACCAACACAAGTGCGATAAGTGGTTTTTCAACACTAACACAAGTGCGAAAAGTGGTTTTTCAACACTATCACAAGTGCAAAAAGTGGTTTTTCCACACTAATACAAGTGCAAACGTGGTTTCCTGCACCAACACAAGTGCGAAAAGTGGTTTTTCAACACTAACACAAGTGCGAAAAGTGGTTTTTCAACACTAACACAAGTGCGAAAAGTGGTTTTTCAACACTAACACAAGTGCGAAAAGTGGTTTTTCACACTAATACAAGTGCAAAAGTGGTTTCCTGCACCAACACAAGTGCGAAAAGTGGTTTTTCAACACTAACACAAGTGCGAAAATTGGTTTTTCAACACTAACACAAGTGCGAAAAGTGGTTTTTCAACACTATCAGAAGTGCAAAAAGTGTTTTTTCCACACTAATGCAAGTGCAAAAGTGGTTTCCTGCACCAACACAAGTGCGATAAGTGGTTTTTCAACACTAACACAAGTGCGAAAAGTGGTTTTTCAACACTATCACAAGTGCAAAAAGTGGTTTTTCCACACTAATACAAGTGCAAACGTGGTTTCCTGCACCAACACAAGTGCGAAAAGTGGTTTTTCAACACTAACACAAGTGCGAAAAGTGGTTTTTCAACACTAACACAAGTGCGAAAAGTGGTTTTTCAACACTAACACAAGTGCGAAAAGTGGTTTTTCAACACTAACACAAGTGCGAAAAGTGGTTTTTCCACACTAATACAAGTGCAAAAGTGGTTTCCTGCACCAACACAAGTGCGAAAAGTGGTTTTTCAACACTAACACAAGTGCAAAAAGTCGTTTTTCAACACTATCACAAGTGCAAAAAGTGTTTTTTCCACACTAATACAAGTGCAAAAGTGGTTTCCTGCACCAACACAAATGCGAAAAGTGGTTTTTCAACACTAACACAAGTGCGAAATGTGGTTTTTCAACACTAACACAAGTGCGAAAAGTGGTTTTTCAACACTATCACAAGTGCAAAAAGTGTTTTTTCCACACTAATACAAGTGCAAAAGTGGTTTCCTGCACCAACACAAGTTCGAAAAGTGGTTTCCTGCACCAACACAAGTGCGAAAAGTGGTTTTTCAACACTAACACAAGTGCGAAATGTGGTTTTTCAACACTAACACAAGTGCGAAAAGTGGTTTTTCAACACTAACACAAGTGCGAAAAGTGGTTTTTCAACACTATCACAAGTGCAAAAAGTGTTTTTTCCACACTAATACAAGTGCAAAAGTGGTTTCCTGCACCAACACAAGTGCGAAAAGTGGTTTTTCAACACTAACACAAGTGCGAAATGTGGGTTTTCAACACTAACACAAGTGCGAAAAGTGGTTTTTCAACACTATCACAAGTGCAAAAAGTGTTTTTTCCACACTAATACAAGTGCAAAAGTGGTTTCCTGCACCAACACAAGTGCGAAAAGTGGTTTTTCAACACTAACACAAGTGCGAAAAGTGGTTTTTCAACACTAACACAAGTGCGAAAAGTGGTTTTTCAACACTAACACAAGTGCGAAAAGTGGTTTTTCAACACTAACACAAGTGCGAAAAGTGGTTTTTCCACACTACTACAAGTGCAAAAGTGGTTTCCTGCACCAACACAAGTGTGAAAAGTGGTTTTTCAACACTAACACAAGTGCGAAAAGTGCTTTTTCAACACTATCACAAGTGCGAAAAGTGGTTTTTCAACACTAACACAAGTGCGAAAAGTGGTTTTTCAACACTAACACAAGTGCGAAAAGTGGTTTTTCAACACTAACACAAGTGCGAAAAGTGGTTTTTCAACACTAACACAAGTGCGAAAAGTGGTTTTTCAACACTATCACAAGTGCAAAAAGTGTTTTTTCCACACTAATACAAGTGCAAAAGTGGTTTTTCAACACTAACACAAGTGCGAAAAGTGGTTTTTCAACACTAACACAAGTGCGAAAAGTGGTTTTTCCACACTAATACAAGTGCAAAAGTGGTTTCCTGCACCAACACAAGTGCGAAAAGTGGTTTTTCAACACTAACACAAGTGCGAAAAGTGGTTTTTCAACACTATCACAAGTGCAAAAGTGGTTTCCTGCACCAACACAAGTGCGAAAAGTGGTTTTTCAACACTAACACAAGTGCGAAAAGTGGTTTTTCAACACTAACACAAGTGCGAAAAGTGGTTTTTCAACACTATCACAAGTGCAAAAAGTGTTTTTTCCACACTAATACAAGTGCAAAAGTGGTTTCCTGCACCAACACAAGTGCGAAAAGTGGTTTTTCAACACTAACACAAGTGCGAAATGTGGTTTTTCAACACTAACACAAGTGCGAAAAGTGGTTTTTCAACACTAACACAAGTGTGAAAAGTGGTTTTTCAACACTAACACAAGTGCGAAAAGTGGTTTTTCAACACTAACACAAGTGCGAAAAGTGGTTTTTCAACACTAACACAAGTGCGGAAAGTGGTTTTTCAACACTAACACAAGTGCGAAAAGTGGTTTTTCAACACAAACACAAGTGCAAAAAGTGTTTTTCCACACTAATACAAGTGCAAAAGTGGGTTTTCCACACTAATACAAGTGCAAAAGTGGTTTCCTGCACCAACACAAGTGCGAAAAGTGGTTTTTCAACACTAACACAAGTGCGAAAAGTGGTTTTTCAACATTATCACAAGTGCAAAAAGTGTTTTTTCCACACTAATACAAGTGCAAAAGTGGTTTCCTGCACCAACACAAGTGCGAAAAGTGGTTTTTCAACACAAACACAAGTGCGAAAAGTGGTTTTTCAACGCTAACACAAGTGCGAAAAGTGGTTTTTCAACACTAACACAAGTGCGAAAAGTGGTTTTTCCACACTAATACAAGTGCAAAAGTGGTTTCCTGCACCAACACAAGTGCGAAAAGTGGTTTTTCAACACTAACACAAGTGCGAAAAGTGGTTTTTCAACACTATCACAAGTGCAAAAAGTGTTTTTTCCACACTAATACAAGTGCAAAAGTGGTTTCCTGCACCAACACAAGTGCGAAAAGTGGTTTTCAACACTAACACAAGAGCGAAAAGTGGTTTTTCAACACTAACACAAGTGCGAAAAGGGGTTTTACCACACAAATACAAGTGCAAAAGTGGTTTCCTGCACCAACACAAGTGCGAAAAGTGGTTTTTCAACACTAACACAAGTGCGAAAATTGGTTTTTCAACACTAACACAAGTGCGAAAAGTGGTTTTTCAACACTATCAGAAGTGCAAAAAGTGTTTTTTCCACACTAATACAAGTGCAAAAGTGGTTTCCTGCACCAACACAAGTGCGATAAGTGGTTTTTCAACACTAACACAAGTGCGAAAAGTGGTTTTTCAACACTATCACAAGTGCAAAAAGTGGTTTTTAGACACTAATACAAGTGCAAAAGTGGTTTCCTGCACCAACACAAGTGCGAAAAGTGGTTTTTCAACACTAACACAAGTGCGAAAAGTGGTTTTTCAACACTAACACAAGTGCGAAAAGTGGTTTTTCAACACTAACACAAGTGCGAAAAGTGGTTTTTCAACACTAACACAAGTGCGAAAAGTGGTTTTTCCACACTAATACAAGTGCAAAAGTGGTTTCCTGCACCAACACAAGTGCGAAAAGTGGTTTTTCAACACTAACACAAGTGCGAAAAGTGGTTTTTCAACACTATCACAAGTGCAAAAAGTGTTTTTTCCACACTAATACAAATGCAAAAGTGGTTTCCTGCACCAACACAAGTGCGAAAAGTGGTTTTTCAACACTAACACAAGTGCGAAAAGTGGTTTTTCCACACTACTACAAGTGCAAAAGTGGTTTCCTGCACCAACACAAGTGCGAAAAGTGGTTTTTCAACACTAACACAAGTGCGAAAAGTGGTTTTTCAACACTAACACAAGTGCGAAAAGTGGTTTTTCAACACTAACACAAGTGCGAAAAGTGGTTTTTCAACACTAACACAAGTGCGAAAAGTGGTTTTTCAACACTAACACAAGTGCGAAAAGTGGTTTTTCAACACTAACACAAGTGCGAAAAGTGGTTTTTCAACACTAACACAAGTGCGAAAAGTGGTTTTTCCACACTACTACAAGTGCAAAAGTGGTTTCCTGCACCAACACAAGTGCGAAAAGTGGTTTTTCAACACTAACACAAGTGCGAAAAGTGGTTTTTCAACACTAACACAAGTGCGAAAAGTGGTTTTTCAACACTATCACAAGTGCAAAAAGTGTTTTTCCACACTAATACAAGTGCAAAAGTGGTTTCCTGCACCAACACAAGTGCGAAAAGTGGTTTTTCAACACTAACACAAGTGCGAAATGTGGTTTTTCAACACTAACACAAGTGCGAAAAGTGGTTTTCCAACACTATCACAAGTGCAAAAAGTGTTTTTTCCACACTAATACAAGTGCAAAAGTGGTTTTTCCACACTAATACAAGTGCAAAAGTGGTTTCCTGCACCAACACAAGTGCGAAAAGTGGTTTTTCAACACTAACACAAGTGCGAAAAGTGGTTTTTCAACATTATCACAAGTGCAAAAAGTGTTTTTTCCACACTAATACAAGTGCAAAAGTGGTTTCCTGCACCAACACAAGTGCGAAAAGTGGTTTTTCAACACTAACACAAGGGCGAAAAGTGGTTTTTCAACACTAACACAAGTGCGAAAAGTGGTTTTTCAACACTAATACAAGTGCAAAAGTGGTTTCCTGCACCAACACAAGTGCGAAAAGTGGTTTTTCAACACTAACACAAGTGCGAAAAGTGGTTTTTCAACACTATCACAAGTGCAAAAAGTGTTTTTTCCACACTAATACAAGTGCAAAAGTGGTTTCCTGCACCAACACAAGTGCGAAAAGTGGTTTTTCAACACTAACACAAGTGCGAAAATTGGTTTTTCAACACTAACACAAGTGCGAAAAGTGGTTTTTCAACACTAACACAAGTGCGAAAAGTGGTTTTTCCACACTAATACAAGTGCAAAAGTGGTTTCCTGCACCAACACAAGTGCGAAAAGTGGTTTTTCAACACTAACACAAGTGCGAAAAGTGGTTTTTCAACACTATCACAAGTGCAAAAAGTGTTTTTTCCACACTAATACAAATGCAAAAGTGGTTTCCTGCACCAACACAAGTGCGAAAAGTGGTTTTTCAACACTAACACAAGTGCGAAAAGTGGTTTTTCCACACTACTACAAGTGCAAAAGTGGTTTCCTGCACCAACACAAGTGCGAAAAGTGGTTTTTCAACACTAACACAAGTGCGAAAAGTGGTTTTTCAACACTAACACAAGTGCGAAAAGTGGTTTTTCAACACTATCACAAGTGCAAAAAGTGTTTTTCCACATTAATACAAGTGCAAAAGTGGTTTCCTGCACCAACACAAGTGCGAAAAGTGGTTTTTCAACACTAACACAAGTGCGAAATGTGGTTTTTCAACACTAACACAAGTGCGAAAAGTGGTTTTCCAACACTATCACAAGTGCAAAAAGTGTTTTTTCCACACTAATACAAGTGCAAAAGTGGTTTTTCCACACTAATACAAGTGCAAAAGTGGTTTCCTGCACCAACACAAGTGCGAAAAGTGGTTTTTCAACACTAACACAAGTGCGAAAAGTGGTTTTTCAACATTATCACAAGTGCAAAAAGTGTTTTTTCCACACTAATACAAGTGCAAAAGTGGTTTCCTGCACCAACACAAGTGCGAAAAGTGGTTTTTCAACACTAACACAAGTGCGAAAAGTGGTTTTTCAACACTATCACAAGTGCAAAAGTGGTTTACTGCACCAACACAAGTGCGAAAAGTGGTTTTTCAACACTAACACAAGTGCGAAAAGTGGTTTTTCAACACTAACACAAGTGCGAAAAGTGGTTTTTCAACACTATCACAAGTGCAAAAAGTGTTTTTTCCACACTAATACAAGTGCAAAAGTGGTTTCCTGCACCAACACAAGTGCGAAAAGTGGTTTTTCAACACTAACACAAGTGCGAAATGTGGTTTTTCAACACTAACACAAGTGCGAAAAGTGGTTTTTCAACACTATCACAAGTGCAAAAAGTGGTTTTCCACACTAATACAAGTGCAAAAGTGGTTTCCTGCACCAACACAAGTGCGAAAAGTGGTTTTTCAACACTAACACAAGTGCGAAAATTGGTTTTTCAACACTAACACAAGTGCGAAAAGTGGTTTTTCAACACTATCAGAAGTGCAAAAAGTGTTTTTTCCACACTAATACAAGTGCAAAAGTGGTTTCCTGCACCAACACAAGTGCGATAAGTGGTTTTTCAACACTAACACAAGTGCGAAAAGTGGTTTTTCAACACTATCACAAGTGCAAAAAGTGGTTTTTCCACACTAATACAAGTGCAAACGTGGTTTCCTGCACCAACACAAGTGCGAAAAGTGGTTTTTCAACACTAACACAAGTGCGAAAAGTGGTTTTTCAACACTAACACAAGTGCGAAAAGTGGTTTTTCAACACTAACACAAGTGCGAAAAGTGGTTTTTCAACACTAACACAAGTGCGAAAAGTGGTTTTTCCACACTAATACAAGTGCAAAAGTGGTTTCCTGCACCAACACAAGTGCGAAAAGTGGTTTTTCAACACTAACACAAGTGCAAAAAGTGGTTTTTCAACACTATCACAAGTGCAAAAAGTGTTTTTTCCACACTAATACAAGTGCAAAAGTGGTTTCCTGCACCAACACAAGTGCGAAAAGTGGTTTTTCAACACTAACACAAGTGCGAAATGTGGTTTTTCAACACTAACACAAGTGCGAAAAGTGGTTTTTCAACACTATCACAAGTGCAAAAAGTGTTTTTTCCACACTAATACAAGTGCAAAAGTGGTTTCCTGCACCAACACAAGTGCGATAAGTGGTTTTTCAACACTAACACAAGTGCGAAAAGTGGTTTTTCAACACTATCACAAGTGCAAAAAGTGGTTTTTCCACACTAATACAAGTGCAAACGTGGTTTCCTGCACCAACACAAGTGCGAAAAGTGGTTTTTCAACACTAACACAAGTGCGAAAAGTGGTTTTTCAACACTAACACAAGTGCGAAAAGTGGTTTTTCAACACTAACACAAGTGCGAAAAGTGGTTTTTCAACACTAACACAAGTGCGAAAAGTGGTTTTTCCACACTAATACAAGTGCAAAAGTGGTTTCCTGCACCAACACAAGTGCGAAAAGTGGTTTTTCAACACTAACACAAGTGCAAAAAGTGGTTTTTCAACACTATCACAAGTGCAAAAAGTGTTTTTTCCACACTAATACAAGTGCAAAAGTGGTTTCCTGCACCAACACAAGTGCGAAAAGTGGTTTTTCAACACTAACACAAGTGCGAAATGTGGTTTTTCAACACTAACACAAGTGCGAAAAGTGGTTTTTCAACACTATCACAAGTGCAAAAAGTGTTTTTTCCACACTAATACAAGTGCAAAAGTGGTTTCCTGCACCAACACAAGTTCGAAAAGTGGTTTCCTGCACCAACACAAGTGCGAAAAGTGGTTTTTCAACACTAACACAAGTGCGAAAAGTGGTTTTTCAACACTAACACAAGTGCGAAAAGTGGTTTTTCAACACTAACACAAGTGCGAAAAGTGGTTTTTCAACACTATCACAAGTGCAAAAAGTGTTTTTTCCACACTAATGCAAGTGCAAAAGTGGTTTCCTGCACCAACACAAGTGCGAAAAGTGGTTTTTCAACACTAACACAAGTGCGAAATGTGGGTTTTCAACACTAACACAAGTGCGAAAAGTGGTTTTTCAACACTATCACAAGTGCAAAAAGTGTTTTTTCCACACTAATACAAGTGCAAAAGTGGTTTCCTGCACCAACACAAGTGCGAAAAGTGGTTTTTCAACACTAACACAAGTGCGAAAAGTGGTTTTTCCACACTAATACAAGTGCAAAAGTGGTTTCCTGCACCAACACAAGTGCGAAAAGTGGATTTTCAACACTAACACAAGTGCGAAAAGTGGTTTTTCAACACTATCCCAAGTGCAAAAAGTGTTTTTTCCACACTAATACAAGTGCAAAAGTGGTTTCCTGCACCAATACAAGTGCGAAAAGTGGTTTATCCACACTAATACAAGTGCAAAAGTGGTTTTTCCACACTAATACAAGTGCAAAAGTGGTTTCCTGCACCAACACAAGTGCAAAAAGTGGTTTTTCAACACTAACACAAGTGCGAAAAGTGTTTTTTCCACACTAATAAAGTGCAAAAGTGGTTTCCTGCACCAACACAAGTGCGAAAAGTGGTTTTTCAACACAAACACAAGTGCGAAAAGTGGTTTTTCAACACTAACACAAGTGCGAAAAGTGGTTTTTCAACACTAACACAAGTGCGAAAAGTGGTTTTTACACACTAACACAAGTGCAAAAGTGGTTTCCTGCACCAACACAAGTGCGAAAAGTGGTTTTTCAACACTAACACAAGTGCGAAAAGTGGTTTTTCAACACTATCACAAGTGCAAAAGTGGTTTCCTGCACCAACACAAGTGCGAAAAGTGGTTTTTCAACACTAACACAAGTGCGAAAAGTGGTTTTTCAACACTAACACAAGTGCGAAAAGTGGTTTTTCAACACTATCACAAGTGCAAAAAGTGTTTTTTCCACACTAATACAAGTGCAAAAGTGGTTTCCTGCACCAACACAAGTGCGAAAAGTGGTTTTTCAACACTAACACAAGTGCGAAATGTGGTTTTTCAACACTAACACAAGTGCGAAAAGTGGTTTTTCAACACTAACACAAGTGTGAAAAGTGGTTTTTCAACACTAACACAAGTGCGAAAAGTGGTTTTTCAACACTAACACAAGTGCGAAAAGTGGTTTTTCAACACTAACACAAGTGCGGAAAGTGGTTTTTCAACACTAACACAAGTGCGAAAAGTGGTTTTTCAACACAAACACAAGTGCAAAAAGTGTTTTTTCCACACTAATACAAGTGCAAAAGTGGTTTTTCCACACTAATACAAGTGCAAAAGTGGTTTCCTGCACCAACACAAGTGCGAAAAGTGGTTTTTCAACACTAACACAAGTGCGAAAAGTGGTTTTTCAACATTATCACAAGTGCAAAAAGTGTTTTTTCCACACTAATACAAGTGCAAAAGTGGTTTCCTGCACCAACACAAGTGCGAAAAGTGGTTTTTCAACACAAACACAAGTGCGAAAAGTGGTTTTTCAACGCTAACACAAGTGCGAAAAGTGGTTTTTCAACACTAACACAAGTGCGAAAAGTGGTTTTTCCACACTAATACAAGTGCAAAAGTGGTTTCCTGCACCATCACAAGTGCGAAAAGTGGTTTTTCAACACTAACACAAGTGCGAAAAGTGGTTTTTCAACACTATCACAAGTGCAAAAAGTGTTTTTTCCACACTAATACAAGTGCAAAAGTGGTTTCCTGCACCAACACAAGTGCGAAAAGTGGTTTTCAACACTAACACAAGAGCGAAAAGTGGTTTTTCAACACTAACACAAGTGCGAAAAGGGGTTTTTCCACACAAATACAAGTGCAAAAGTGGTTTCCTGCACCAACACAAGTGCGAAAAGTGGTTTTTCAACACTAACACAAGTGCGAAAATTGGTTTTTCAACACTAACACAAGTGCGAAAAGTGGTTTTTCAACACTATCAGAAGTGCAAAAAGTGTTTTTTCCACACTAATACAAGTGCAAAAGTGGTTTCCTGCACCAACACAAGTGCGATAAGTGGTTTTTCAACACTAACACAAGTGCGAAAAGTGGTTTTTCAACACTATCACAAGTGCAAAAAGTGGTTTTTAGACACTAATACAAGTGCAAAAGTGGTTTCCTGCACCAACACAAGTGCGAAAAGTGGTTTTTCAACACTAACACAAGTGCGAAAAGTGGTTTTTCAACACTAACACAAGTGCGAAAAGTGGTTTTTCAACACTAACACAAGTGCGAAAAGTGGTTTTTCCACACTAATACAAGTGCAAAAGTGGTTTCCTGCACCAACACAAGTGCGAAAAGTGGTTTTTCAACACTAACACAAGTGCGAAAAGTGGTTTTTCAACACTATCACAAGTGCAAAAAGTGTTTTTTCCACACTAATACAAATGCAAAAGTGGTTTCCTGCACCAACACAAGTGCGAAAAGTGGTTTTTCAACACTAACACAAGTGCGAAAAGTGGTTTTTCCACACTACTACAAGTGCAAAAGTGGTTTCCTGCACCAACACAAGTGCGAAAAGTGGTTTTTCAACACTAACACAAGTGCGAAAAGTGGTTTTTCAACACTAACACAAGTGCGAAAAGTGGTTTTTCAACACTATCACAAGTGCAAAAAGTGTTTTTCCACACTAATACAAGTGCAAAAGTGGTTTCCTGCACCAACACAAGTGCGAAAAGTGGTTTTTCAACACTAACACAAGCGCGAAATGTGGTTTTTCAACACTAACACAAGTGCGAAAAGTGGTTTTCCAACACTATCACAAGTGCAAAAAGTGTTTTTTCCACACTAATACAAGTGCAAAAGTGGTTTTTCCACACTAATACAAGTGCAAAAGTGGTTTCCTGCACCAACACAAGTGCGAAAAGTGGTTTTTCAACACTAACACAAGTGCGAAAAGTGGTTTTTCAACATTATCACAAGTGCAAAAAGTGTTTTTTCCACACTAATACAAGTGCAAAAGTGGTTTCCTGCACCAACACAAGTGCGAAAAGTGGTTTTTCAACACTAACACAAGTGCGAAAAGTGGTTTTTCAACACTATCACAAGTGCAAAAGTGGTTTCCTGCACCAACACAAGTGCGAAAAGTGGTTTTTCAACACTAACACAAGTGCGAAAAGTGGTTTTTCAACACTAACACAAGTGCGAAAAGTGGTTTTTCAACACTATCACAAGTGCAAAAAGTGTTTTTTCCACACTAATACAAGTGCAAAAGTGGTTTCCTGCACCAACACAAGTGCGAAAAGTGGTTTTTCAACACTAACACAAGTGCGAAATGTGGTTTTTCAACACTAACACAAGTGCGAAAAGTGGTTTTTCAACACTATCACAAGTGCAAAAAGTGGTTTTCCACACTAATACAAGTGCAAAAGTGGTTTCCTGCACCAACACAAGTGCGAAAAGTGGTTTTTCAACACTAACACAAGTGCGAAAATTGGTTTTTCAACACTAACACAAGTGCGAAAAGTGGTTTTTCAACACTAACACAAGTGCGAAAAGTGGTTTTTCAACACTAACACAAGTGCGAAAAGTGGTTTTTCCACACTAATACAAGTGCAAAAGTGGTTTCCTGCACCAACACAAGTGCGAAAAGTGGTTTTTCAACACTAACACAAGTGCAAAAAGTGGTTTTTCAACACTATCACAAGTGCAAAAAGTGTTTTTTCCACACTAATACAAGTGCAAAAGTGGTTTCCTGCACCAACACAAGTGCGAAAAGTGGTTTTTCAACACTAACACAAGTGCGAAAAGTGGTTTTTCAACACTAACACAAGTGCGAAAAGTGGTTTTTCAACACTAACACAAGTGCGAAAAGTGGTTTTTCAACACTAACACAAGTGCGAAAAGTGGTTTTTCAACACTATCACAAGTGCAAAAAGTGTTTTTTCCACACTAATACAAGTGCAAAAGTGGTTTCCTGCACCAACACAAGTGCGAAAAGTGGTTTTTCAACACTATCACAAGTGCAAAAAGTGTTTTTTCCACACTAATACAAGTGCAAAAGTGGTTTCCTGCACCAACACAAGTGCGAAAAGTGGTTTTTCCACACTAATACAAGTGCAAAAGTGGTTTCCTGCACCATCACAAGTGCGAAAAGTGGTTATTCAACACTAACACAAGTGCGAAAAGTGGTTTTTCAACACTATCACAAGTGCAAAAAGTGTTTTTTCCACACTAATACAAGTGCAAAAGTGGTTTCCTGCACCAACACAAGTGCGAAAAGTGGTTTTCAACACTAACACAAGAGCGAAAAGTGGTTTTTCAACACTAACACAAGTGCGAAAAGTGGTTTTTCTACACTAATACAAGTGCAAAAGTGGTTTCCTGCACCAACACAAGTGCGAAAAGTGGTTTTTCAACACTAACACAAGTGCGAAAAGTGGTTTTTCAACACTATCACAAGTGCAAAAAGTGTTTTTTCCACACTAATACAAATGCAAAAGTGGTTTCCTGCACCAACACAAGTGCGAAAAGTGGTTTTTCAACACTAACACAAGTGCGAAAAGTGGTTTTTCCACACTACTACAAGTGCAAAAGTGGTTTCCTGCACCAACACAAGTGCGAAAAGTGGTTTTTCAACACTAACACAAGTGCGAAAAGTGGTTTTTCAACACTAACACAAGTGCGAAAAGTGGTTTTTCAACACTATCACAAGTGCAAAAAGTGTTTTTCCACACTAATACAAGTGCAAAAGTGGTTTCCTGCACCAACACAAGTGCGAAAAGTGGTTTTTCAACACTAACACAAGCGCGAAATGTGGTTTTTCAACACTAACACAAGTGCGAAAAGTGGTTTTCCAACACTATCACAAGTGCAAAAAGTGTTTTTTCCACACTAATACAAGTGCAAAAGTGGTTTTTCCACACTAATACAAGTGCAAAAGTGGTTTCCTGCACCAACACAAGTGCGAAAAGTGGTTTTTCAACACTAACACAAGTGCGAAAAGTGGTTTTTCAACATTATCACAAGTGCAAAAAGTGTTTTTTCCACACTAATACAAGTGCAAAAGTGGTTTCCTGCACCAACACAAGTGCGAAAAGTGGTTTTTCAACACTAACACAAGTGCGAAAAGTGGTTTTTCAACACTATCACAAGTGCAAAAGTGGTTTCCTGCACCAACACAAGTGCGAAAAGTGGTTTTTCAACACTAACACAAGTGCGAAAAGTGGTTTTTCAACACTAACACAAGTGCGAAAAGTGGTTTTTCAACACTATCACAAGTGCAAAAAGTGTTTTTTCCACACTAATACAAGTGCAAAAGTGGTTTCCTGCACCAACACAAGTGCGAAAAGTGGTTTTTCAACACTAACACAAGTGCGAAATGTGGTTTTTCAACACTAACACAAGTGCGAAAAGTGGTTTTTCAACACTATCACAAGTGCAAAAAGTGGTTTTCCACACTAATACAAGTGCAAAAGTGGTTTCCTGCACCAACACAAGTGCGAAAAGTGGTTTTTCAACACTAACACAAGTGCGAAAATTGGTTTTTCAACACTAACACAAGTGCGAAAAGTGGTTTTTCAACACTAACACAAGTGCGAAAAGTGGTTTTTCAACACTAACACAAGTGCGAAAAGTGGTTTTTCCACACTAATACAAGTGCAAAAGTGGTTTCCTGCACCAACACAAGTGCGAAAAGTGGTTTTTCAACACTAACACAAGTGCAAAAAGTGGTTTTTCAACACTATCACAAGTGCAAAAAGTGTTTTTTCCACACTAATACAAGTGCAAAAGTGGTTTCCTGCACCAACACAAGTGCGAAAAGTGGTTTTTCAACACTAACACAAGTGCGAAAAGTGGTTTTTCAACACTAACACAAGTGCGAAAAGTGGTTTTTCAACACTAACACAAGTGCGAAAAGTGGTTTTTCAACACTAACACAAGTGCGAAAAGTGGTTTTTCAACACTATCACAAGTGCAAAAAGTGTTTTTTCCACACTAATACAAGTGCAAAAGTGGTTTCCTGCACCAACACAAGTGCGAAAAGTGGTTTTTCAACACTAACACAAGTGCGAAATGTGGGTTTTCAACACTAACACAAGTGCGAAAAGTGGTTTTTCAACACTATCAGAAGTGCAAAAAGTGTTTTTTCCACACTAATACAAGTGCAAAAGTGGTTTCCTGCACCAACACAAGTGCGATATGTGGTTTTTCAACACTAACACAAGTGCGAAAAGTGGTTTTTCAACACTATCACAAGTGCAAAAAGTGGTTTTTAGACACTAATACAAGTGCAAAAGTGGTTTCCTGCACCAACACAAGTGCGAAAAGTGGTTTTTCAACACTAACACAAGTGCGAAAAGTGGTTTTTCAACACTAACACAAGTGCGAAAAGTGGTTTTTCAACACTAACACAATTGCGAAAAGTGGTTTTTCAACACTAACACAAGTGCGAAAAGTGGTTTTTCCACACTAATACAAGTGCAAAAGTGGTTTCCTGCACCAACACAAGTGCGAAAAGTGGTTTTTCAACACTAACACAAGTGCGAAAAGTGGTTTTTCAACACTATCACAAGTGCAAAAAGTGTTTTTTCCACACTAATACAAATGCAAAAGTGGTTTCCTGCACCAACACAAGTGCGAAAAGTGGTTTTTCAACACTAACACAAGTGCGAAAAGTGGTTTTGCCACACTACTACAAGTGCAAAAGTGGTTTCCTGCACCAACACAAGTGCGAAAAGTGGTTTTTCAACACTAACACAAGTGCGAAAAGTGGTTTTTCAACACTAACACAAGTGCGAAAAGTGGTTTTTCAACACTAACACAAGTGCGAAAAGTGGTTTTTCAACACTAACACAAGTGCGAAAAGTGGTTTTTCAACACTAACACAAGTGCGAAAAGTGGTTTTTCAACACTAACACAAGTGCGAAAAGTGGTTTTTCAACACTAACACAAGTGCGAAAAGTGGTTTTTCCACACTACTACAAGTGCAAAAGTGGTTTCCTGCACCAACACAAGTGCGAAAAGTGGTTTTTCAACACTAACACAAGTGCGAAAAGTGGTTTTTCAACACTAACACAAGTGCGAAAAGTGGTTTTTCAACACTATCACAAGTGCAAAAAGTGTTTTTCCACACTAATACAAGTGCAAAAGTGGTTTCCTGCACCAACACAAGTGCGAAAAGTGGTTTTTCAACACTAACACAAGTGCGAAATGTGGTTTTTCAACACTAACACAAGTGCGAAAAGTCGTTTTCCAACACTATCACAAGTGCAAAAAGTGTTTTTCCACACTAATACAAGTGCAAAAGTGGTTTTTCCACACTAATACAAGTGCAAAAGTGGTTTCCTGCACCAACACAAGTGCGAAAAGTGGTTTTTCAACACTAACACAAGTGCGAAAAGTGGTTTTTCAACATTATCACAAGTGCAAAAAGTGTTTTTTCCACACTAATACAAGTGCAAAAGTGGTTTCCTGCACCAACACAAGTGCGAAAAGTGGTTTTTCAACACTAACACAAGGGCGAAAAGTGGTTTTTCAACACTAACACAAGTGCGAAAAGTGGTTTTTCAACACTAATACAAGTGCAAAAGTGGTTTCCTGCACCAACACAAGTGCGAAAAGTGGTTTTTCAACACTAACACAAGTGCGAAAAGTGGTTTTTCAACACTATCACAAGTGCAAAAAGTGTTTTTTCCACACTAATACAAGTGCAAAAGTGGTTTCCTGCACCAACACAAGTGCGAAAAGTGGTTTTTCAACACTAACACAAGTGCGAAAATTGGTTTTTCAACACTAACACAAGTGCGAAAAGTGGTTTTTCAACACTATCAGAAGTGCAAAAAGTGTTTTTTCCACACTAATACAAGTGCAAAAGTGGTTTCCTGCACCAACACAAGTGCGATAAGTGGTTTTTCAACACTAACACAAGTGCGAAAAGTGGTTTTTCAACACTATCACAAGTGCAAAAAGTGGTTTTTAGACACTAATACAAGTGCAAAAGTGGTTTCCTGCACCAACACATGTGCGAAAAGTGGTTTTTCAACACTAACACAAGTGCGAAAAGTGGTTTTTCAACACTAACACAAGTGCGAAAAGTGGTTTTTCAACACTAACACAAGTGCGAAAAGTGGTTTTTCAACACTAACACAAGTGCGAAAAGTGGTTTTTCCACACTAATACAAGTGCAAAAGTGGTTTCCTGCACCAACACAAGTGCGAAAAGTGGTTTTTCAACACTAACACAAGTGCGAAAAGTGGTTTTTCAACACTATCACAAGTGCAAAAAGTGTTTTTTCCACACTAATACAAATGCAAAAGTGGTTTCCTGCACCAACACAAGTGCGAAAAGTGGTTTTTCAACACTAACACAAGTGCGAAAAGTGGTTTTTCCACACTACTACAAGTGCAAAAGTGGTTTCCTGCACCAACACAAGTGCGAAAAGTGGTTTTTCAACACTAACACAAGTGCGAAAAGTGGTTTTTCAACACTAACACAAGTGCGAAAAGTGGTTTTTCAACACTATCACAAGTGCAAAAAGTGTTTTTCCACACTAATACAAGTGCAAAAGTGGTTTCCTGCACCAACACAAGTGCGAAAAGTGGTTTTTCAACACTAACACAAGTGCGAAATGTGGTTTTTCAACACTAACACAAGTGCGAAAAGTGGTTTTTCAACACTATCACAAGTGCAAAAAGTGTTTTTTCCACACTAATACAAGTGCAAAAGTGGTTTTTCCACACTAATACAAGTGCAAAAGTGGTTTCCTGCACCAACACAAGTGCGAAAAGTGGTTTTTCAACACTAACACAAGTGCGAAAAGTGGTTTTTCAACATTATCACAAGTGCAAAAAGTGTTTTTTCCACACTAATACAAGTGCAAAAGTGGTTTCCTGCACCAACACAAGTGCGAAAAGTGGTTTTTCAACACTAACACAAGTGCGAAAAGTGGTTTTTCAACACTATCACAAGTGCAAAAGTGATTTCCTGCACCAACACAAGTGCGAAAAGTGGTTTTTCAACACTAACACAAGTGCGAAAAGTGGTTTTTCAACACTAACACAAGTGCGAAAAGTGGTTTTTCAACACTATCACAAGTGCAAAAAGTGTTTTTTCCACACTAATACAAGTGAAAAAGTGGTTTCCTGCACCAACACAAGTGCGAAAAGTGGTTTTTCAACACTAACACAAGTGCGAAATGTGGTTTTTCAACACTAACACAAGTTCGAAAAGTGGTTTTTCAACACTATCACAAGTGCAAAAAGTGGTTTTCCACACTAATACAAGTGCAAAAGTGGTTTCCTGCACCAACACAAGTGCGAAAAGTGGTTTTTCAACACTAACACAAGTGCGAAAATTGGTTTTTCAACACTAACACAAGTGCGAAAAGTGGTTTTTCAACACTATCAGAAGTGCAAAAAGTGTTTTTTCCACACTAATACAAGTGCAAAAGTGGTTTCCTGCACCAACACAAGTGCGATAAGTGGTTTTTCAACACTAACACAAGTGCGAAAAGTGGTTTTTCAACACTATCACAAGTGCAAAAAGTGGTTTTTCCACACTAATACAAGTGCAAGCGTGGTTTCCTGCACCAACACAAGTGCGAAAAGTGGTTTTTCAACACCAACACAAGTGCGAAAAGTGGTTTTTCAACACTAACACAAGTGCGAAAAGTGGTTTTTCAACACTAACACAAGTGCGAAAAGTGGTTTTTCAACACTAACACAAGTGCGAAAAGTGGTTTTTCCACACTAATACAAGTGCAAAAGTGGTTTCCTGCACCAACACAAGTGCGAAAAGTGGTTTTTCAACACTAACACAAGTGCAAAAAGTGGTTTTTCAACACTATCACAAGTGCAAAAAGTGTTTTTTCCACACTAATACAAGTGCAAAAGTGGTTTCCTGCACCAACACAAGTGCGAAAAGTGGTTTTTCAACACTAACACAAGTGCGAAATGTGGTTTTTCAACACTAACACAAGTGCGAAAAGTGGTTTTTCAACACTATCACAAGTGCAAAAAGTGTTTTTTCCACACTAATACAAGTGCAAAAGTGGTTTCCTGCACCAACACAAGTTCGAAAAGTGGTTTCCTGCACCAACACAAGTGCGAAAAGTGGTTTTTCAACACTAACACAAGTGCGAAAAGTGGTTTTTCAACACTAACACAAGTGCGAAAAGTGGTTTTTCAACACTAACACAAGTGCGAAAAGTGGTTTTTCAACACTATCACAAGTGCAAAAAGTGTTTTTTCCACACTAATACAAGTGCAAAAGTGGTTTCCTGCACCAACACAAGTGCGAAAAGTGGTTTTTCAACACTAACACAAGTGCGAAATGTGGGTTTTCAACACTAACACAAGTGCGAAAAGTGGTTTTTCAACACTATCACAAGTGCAAAAAGTGTTTTTTCCACACTAATACAAGTGCAAAAGTGGTTTCCTGCACCAACACAAGTGCGAAAAGTGGTTTTTCAACACTAACACAAGTGCGAAAAGTGGTTTTTCCACACTAATACAAGTGCAAAAGTGGTTTCCTGCACCAACACAAGTGCGAAAAGTGGATTTTCAACACTAACACAAGTGCGAAAAGTGGTTTTTCAACACTATCCCAAGTGCAAAAAGTGTTTTTTCCACACTATTACAAGTGCAAAAGTGGTTTCCTGCACCAATACAAGTGCGAAAAGTGGTTTTTCCACACTAATACAAGTGCAAAAGTGGTTTTGCCACACTAATACAAGTGCAAAAGTGGTTTCCTGCACCAACACAAGTGCAAAAAGTGGTTTTTCAACACTAACACAAGTGCGAAAAGTGTTTTTTCCACACTAATAAAGTGCAAAAGTGGTTTCCTGCACCAACACAAGTGCGAAAAGTGGTTTTTCAACACAAACACAAGTGCGAAAAGTGGTTTTTCAACACTAACACAAGTGCGAAAAGTGGTTTTTCAACACTAACACAAGTGCGAAAAGTGGTTTTTCCACACTAATACAAGTGCAAAAGTGGTTTCCTGCACCAACACAAGTGCGAAAAGTAGTTTTTCAACACTAACACAAGTGCGAAAAGTGGTTTTTCAACACTATCACAAGTGCAAAAGTGGTTTCCTGCACCAACACAAGTGCGAAAAGTGGTTTTTCAACACTAACACAAGTGCGAAAAGTGGTTTTTCAACACTAACACAAGTGCGAAAAGTGGTTTTTCAACACTATCACAAGTGCAAAAAGTGTTTTTTCCACACTAATACAAGTGCAAAAGTGGTTTCGTGCACCAACACAAGTGCGAAAAGTGGTTTTTCAACACTAACACAAGTGCGAAATGTGGTTTTTCAACACTAACACAAGTGCGAAAAGTGGTTTTTCAACACTAACACAAGTGTGAAAAGTGCTTTTTCAACACTAACACAAGTGCGAAAAGTGGTTTTTCAACACTAACACAAGTGCGAAAAGTGGTTTTTCAACACTAACACAAGTGCGGAAAGTGGTTTTTCAACACTAACACAAGTGCGAAAAGTGGTTTTTCAACACAAACACAAGTGCAAAAAGTGTTTTTTCCACACTAATACAAGTGCAAAAGTGGTTTTTCCACACTAATACAAGTGCAAAAGTGGTTTCCTGCACCAACACAAGTGCGAAAAGTGGTTTTTCAACACTAACACAAGTGCGAAAAGTGGTTTTTCAACATTATCACAAGTGCAAAAAGTGTTTTTTCCACACTAATACAAGTGCAAAAGTGGTTTCCTGCACCAACACAAGTGCGAAAAGTGGTTTTTCAACACAAACACAAGTGCGAAAAGTGGTTTTTCAACGCTAACACAAGTGCGAAAAGTGGTTTTTCAACACTAACATAAGTGCGAAAAGTGGTTTTTCCACACTAATACAAGTGCAAAAGTGGTTTCCTGCACCAACACAAGTGCGAAAAGTGGTTTTTCAACACTAACACAAGTGCGAAAAGTGGTTTTTCAACACTATCACAAGTGCAAAAAGTGTTTTTTCCACACTAATCCAAGTGCAAAAGTGGTTTCCTGCACCAACACAAGTGCGAAAGGTGGTTTTCAACACTAACACAAGAGCGAAAAGTGGTTTTTCAACACTAACACAAGTGCGAAAAGGGGTTTTTCCACACAAATACAAGTGCAAAAGTGGTTTCCTGCACCAACACAAGTGCGAAAAGTGGTTTTTCAACACTAACACAAGTGCGAAAATTGGTTTTTCAACACTAACACAAGTGCGAAAAGTGGTTTTTCAACACTATCAGAAGTGCAAAAAGTGTTTTTTCCACACTAATACAAGTGCAAAAGTGGTTTCCTGCACCAACACAAGTGCGATAAGTGGTTTTTCAACACTAACACAAGTGCGAAAAGTGGTTTTTCAACACTATCACAAGTGCAAAAAGTGGTTTTTAGACACTAATACAAGTGCAAAAGTGGTTTCCTGCACCAACACAAGTGCGAAAAGTGGTTTTTCAACACTAACACAAGTGCGAAAAGTGGTTTTTCAACACTAACACAAGTGCGAAAAGTGGTTTTTCAACACTAACACAAGTGCGAAAAGTGGTTTTTCAACACTAACACAAGTGCGAAAAGTGGTTTTTCCACACTAATACAAGTGCAAAAGTGGTTTCCTGCACCAACACAAGTGCGAAAAGTGGTTTTTCAACACTAACACAAGTGCGAAAAGTGGTTTTTCAACACTATCACAAGTGCAAAAAGTGTTTTTTCCACACTAATACAAATGCAAAAGTGGTTTCCTGCACCAACACAAGTGCGAAAAGTGGTTTTTCAACACTAACACAAGTGCGAAAAGTGGTTTTTCCACACTACTACAAGTGCAAAAGTGGTTTCCTGCACCAACACAAGTGCGAAAAGTGGTTTTTCAACACTAACACAAGTGCGAAAAGTGGTTTTTCAACACTAACACAAGTGCGAAAAGTGGTTTTTCAACACTATCACAAGTGCAAAAAGTGTTTTTCCACACTAATACAAGTGCAAAAGTGGTTTCCTGCACCAACACAAGTGCGAAAAGTGGTTTTTCAACACTAACACAAGCGCGAAATGTGGTTTTTCAACACTAACACAAGTGCGAAAAGTGGTTTTCCAACACTATCACAAGTGCAAAAAGTGTTTTTTCCACACTAATACAAGTGCAAAAGTGGTTTTTCCACACTAATACAAGTGCAAAAGTGGTTTCCTGCACCAACACAAGTGCGAAAAGTGGTTTTTCAACACTAACACAAGTGCGAAAAGTGGTTTTTCAACATTATCACAAGTGCAAAAAGTGTTTTTTCCACACTAATACAAGTGCAAAAGTGGTTTCCTGCACCAACACAAGTGCGAAAAGTGGTTTTTCAACACTAACACAAGTGCGAAAAGTGGTTTTTCAACACTATCACAAGTGCAAAAGTGGTTTCCTGCACCAACACAAGTGCGAAAAGTGGTTTTTCAACACTAACACAAGTGCGAAAAGTGGTTTTTCAACACTAACACAAGTGCGAAAAGTGGTTTTTCAACACTATCACAAGTGCAAAAAGTGTTTTTTCCACACTAATACAAGTGCAAAAGTGGTTTCCTGCACCAACACAAGTGCGAAAAGTGGTTTTTCAACACTAACACAAGTGCGAAATGTGGTTTTTCAACACTAACACAAGTGCGAAAAGTGGTTTTTCAACACTATCACAAGTGCAAAAAGTGGTTTTCCACACTAATACAAGTGCAAAAGTGGTTTCCTGCACCAACACAAGTGCGAAAAGTGGTTTTTCAACACTAACACAAGTGCGAAAATTGGTTTTTCAACACTAACACAAGTGCGAAAAGTGGTTTTTCAACACTAACACAAGTGCGAAAAGTGGTTTTTCAACACTAACACAAGTGCGAAAAGTGGTTTTTCCACACTAATACAAGTGCAAAAGTGGTTTCCTGCACCAACACAAGTGCGAAAAGTGGTTTTTCAACACTAACACAAGTGCAAAAAGTGGTTTTTCAACACTATCACAAGTGCAAAAAGTGTTTTTTCCACACTAATACAAGTGCAAAAGTGGTTTCCTGCACCAACACAAGTGCGAAAAGTGGTTTTTCAACACTAACACAAGTGCGAAATGTGGTTTTTCAACACTAACACGAGTGCGAAACGTGGTTTTTCAACACTATCACAAGTGCAAAAAGTGTTTTTTCCACACTAATACAAGTGCAAAAGTGGTTTCCTGCACCAACACAAGTTCGAAAAGTGGTTTCCTGCACCAACACAAGTGCGAAAAGTGGTTTTTCAACACTAACACAAGTGCGAAAAGTGGTTTTTCAACACTAACACAAGTGCGAAAAGTGGTTTTTCAACACTAACACAAGTGCGAAAAGTGGTTTTTCAACACTATCACAAGTGCAAAAAGTGTTTTTTCCACACTAATACAAGTGCAAAAGTGGTTTCCTGCACCAACACAAGTGCGAAAAGTGGTTTTTCAACACTAACACAAGTGCGAAATGTGGGTTTTCAACACTAACACAAGTGCGAAAAGTGGTTTTTCAACACTATCACAAGTGCAAAAAGTGTTTTTTCCACACTAATACAAGTGCAAAAGTGGTTTCCTGCACCAACACAAGTGCGAAAAGTGGTTTTTCAACACTAACACAAGTGCGAAAAGTGGTTTTTCCACACTAATACAAGTGCAAAAGTGGTTTCCTGCACCAACACAAGTGCGAAAAGTGGATTTTCAACACTAACACAAGTGCAAAAAGTGGTTTTTCAACACTATCCCAAGTGCAAAAAGTGTTTTTTCCACACTAATACAAGTGCAAAAGTGGTTTCCTGCACCAATACAAGTGCGAAAAGTGGTTTTTCCACACTAATACAAGTGCAAAAGTGGTTTTTCCACACTAATACAAGTGCAAAAGTGGTTTCCTGCACCAACACAAGTGCAAAAAGTGGTTTTTCAACACTAACACAAGTGCGAAAAGTGTTTTTTCCACACTAATAAAGTGCAAAAGTGGTTTCCTGCACCAACACAAGTGCGAAAAGTGGTTTTTCAACACAAACACAAGTGCGGAAAGTGGTTTTTCAACACTAACACAAGTGCGAAAAGTGGTTTTTCAACACTAACACAAGTGCGAAAAGTGGTTTTTCCACACTAATACAAGTGCAAAAGTGGTTTCCTGCACCAACACAAGTGCGAAAAGTGGTTTTTCAACACTAACACAGGTGCGAAAAGTGGTTTTTCAACACTATCACAAGTGCAAAAGTGGTTTCCTGCACCAACACAAGTGCGAAAAGTGGTTTTTCAACACTAACACAAGTGCGAAAAGTGGTTTTTCAACACTAACACAAGTGCGAAAAGTGGTTTTTCAACACTATCACAAGTGCAAAAAGTGTTTTTTCCACACTAATACAAGTGCAAAAGTGGTTTCCTGCACCAACACAAGTGCGAAAAGTGGTTTTTCAACACTAACACAAGTGCGAAATGTGGTTTTTCAACACTAACACAAGTGCGAAAAGTGGTTTTTCAACACTAACACAAGTGTGAAAAGTGGTTTTTCAACACTAACACAAGTGCGAAAAGTGGTTTTTCAACACTAACACAAGTGCGAAAAGTGGTTTTTCAACACTAACACAAGTGCGGAAAGTGGTTTTTCAACACTAACACAAGTGCGAAAAGTGGTTTTTCAACACTAACACAAGTGCAAAAAGTGTTTTTTCCACACTAATACAAGTGCAAAAGTGGTTTTTCCACACTAATACAAGTGCAAAAGTGGTTTCCTGCACCAACACAAGTGCGAAAAGTGGTTTTTCAACACTAACACAAGTGCGAAAAGTGGTTTTTCAACATTATCACAAGTGCAAAAAGTGTTTTTTCCACACTAATACAAGTGCAAAAGTGGTTTCCTGCACCAACACAAGTGCGAAAAGTGGTTTTTCAACACAAACACAAGTGCGAAAAGTGGTTTTTCAACGCTAACACAAGTGCGAAAAGTGGTTTTTCAACACTAACACAAGTGCGAAAAGTGGTTTTTCCACACTGATACAAGTGCAAAAGTGGTTTCCTGCACCAACACAAGTGCGAAAAGTGGTTTTTCAACACTAACACAAGTGCGAAAAGTGGTTTTTCAACACTATCACAAGTGCAAAAAGTGTTTTTTCCACACTAATACAAGTGTAAAAGTGGTTTCCTGCACCAACACAAGTGCGAAAAGTGGTTTTCAACACTAACACAAGAGCGAAAAGTGGTTTTTCAACACTAACACAAGTGCGAAAAGGGGTTTTTCCACACAAATACAAGTGCAAAAGTGGTTTCCTGCACCAACACAAGTGCGAAAGGTGTTTTTTCAACACTAACACAAGTGCGAAAAGTGGTTTTTCAACACTATCACAAGTGCAAAAAGTGGTTTTTCCACACTAATACAAGTGCAAAAGTGGTTTCCTGCACCAACACAAGTGCGAAAAGTGGTTTTTCAACACTAACACAAGTGCGAAAAGTGGTTTTTCAACACTAACACAAGTGCGAAAAGTGGTTTTTCAACACTAACACAAGTGCGAAAAGTGGTTTTTCAACACTAACACAAGTGCGAAAAGTGGTTTTTCAACACTAACACAAGTGTGAAAAGTGGTTTTTCCACACTAATACAAGTGCAAATGTGGTTTCCTGCACCAACACAAGTGCGAAAAGTGGTTTTTCAACACTAACACAAGTGCGAAAAGTGCTTTTTCAACACTAACACAAGTGCAAAAAGTGTTTTTTCCACACTAATACAAGTGTAAAAGTGGTTTCCTACACCAACACAAGTGCGAAAAGTGGTTTTTCAACACTAACACAAGTGCGAAAAGTGGTTTTTCAACACTAACACAAGTGCGAAAAGTGGTTTTTCAACACTAACACAAGTGCAAAAAGTGGTTTTTCAACACTATCACAAGTGCAAAAAGTGTTTTTTCCACACTAATACAAGTGCAAAAGTGGTTTCCTGCACCAACACAAGTGCGAAAAGTGGTTTTTCAACACTAACACAAGTGCGAAATGTGGTTTTTCAACACTAACACAAGTGCGAAAAGTGGTTTTTCAACACTAACACAAGTGCGAAAAGTGGTTTTTCAACACTAACACAAGTGCGAAAAGTGGTTTTTCAACACTAACACAAGTGTGAAAAGTGGTTTTTCAACACTAACACAAGTGCGAAAAGTGGTTTTTCCACACTACTACAAGTGCAAAAGTGGTTTCCTGCACCAACACAAGTGCGAAAAGTGGTTTTTCAACACTAACACAAGTGCGAAAAGTGCTTTTTCAACACTATCACAAGTGCGAAAAGTGGTTTTTCAACACTAACACAAGTGCGAAAAGTGGTTTTTCAACACTAACACAAGTGCGAAAAGTGGTTTTTCAACACTAACACAAGTGCGAAAAGTGGTTTTTCAACACTAACACAAGTGCGAAAAGTGGTTTTTCAACACTATCACAAGTGCAAAAAGTGTTTTTTCCACACTAATACAAGTGCAAAAGTGGTTTTTCCACACTAGTACAAGTGCAAAAGTGGTTTCCTGCACCAACACAAGTGCGAAAAGTGGTTTTTCAACACTAACACAAGTGCGAAAGTGGTTTTCCAACACTATCACAAGTGCAAAAAGTGTTTTTTCCACACTAATACAAGTGCAAAAGTGGTTTTTCCACACTAATACAAGTGCAAAAGTGGTTTCCTGCACCAACACAAGTGCGAAAAGTGGTTTTTCAACACTAACACAAGTGCGAAAAGTGGTTTTTCAACATTATCACAAGTGCAAAAAGTGTTTTTTCCACACTAATACAAGTGCAAAAGTGGTTTCCTGCACCAACACAAGTGCGAAAAGTGGTTTTTCAACACTAACACAAGGGCGAAAAGTGGTTTTTCAACACTAACACAAGTGCGAAAAGTGGTTTTTCAACACTAATACAAGTGCAAAAGTGGTTTCCTGCACCAACACAAGTGCGAAAAGTGGTTTTTCAACACTAACACAAGTGCGAAAAGTGGTTTTTCAACACTATCACAAGTGCAAAAAGTGTTTTTTCCACACTAATACAAGTGCAAAAGTGGTTTCCTGCACCAACACAAGTGCGAAAAGTGGTTTTTCAACACTAACACAAGTGCGAAAATTGGTTTTTCAACACTAACACAAGTGCGAAAAGTGGTTTTTCAACACTATCAGAAGTGCAAAAAGTGTTTTTTCCACACTAATACAAGTGCAAAAGTGGTTTCCTGCACCAACACAAGTGCGATAAGTGGTTTTTCAACACTAACACAAGTGCGAAAAGTGGTTTTTCAACACTATCACAAGTGCAAAAAGTGGTTTTTAGACACTAATACAAGTGCAAAAGTGGTTTCCTGCACCAACACAAGTGCGAAAAGTGGTTTTTCAACACTAACACAAGTGCGAAAAGTGGTTTTTCAACACTAACACAAGTGCGAAAAGTGGTTTTTCAACACTAACACAAGTGCGAAAAGTGGTTTTTCAACACTAACACAAGTGCGAAAAGTGGTTTTTCCACACTAATACAAGTGCAAAAGTGGTTTCCTGCACCAACACAAGTGCGAAAAGTGGTTTTTCAACACTAACACAAGTGCGAAAAGTGGTTTTTCAACACTATCACAAGTGCAAAAAGTGTTTTTTCCACACTAATACAAATGCAAAAGTGGTTTCCTGCACCAACACAAGTGCGAAAAGTGGTTTTTCAACACTAACACAAGTGCGAAAAGTGGTTTTTCCACACTACTACAAGTGCAAAAGTGGTTTCCTGCACCAACACAAGTGCGAAAAGTGGTTTTTCAACACTAACACAAGTGCGAAAAGTGGTTTTTCAACACTAACACAAGTGTGAAAAGTGGTTTTTCAACACTATCACAAGTGCAAAAAGTGTTTTTCCACACTAATACAAGTGCAAAAGTGGTTTCCTGCACCAACACAAGTGCGAAAAGTGGTTTTTCAACACTAACACAAGTGCGAAATGTGGTTTTTCAACACTAACACAAGTGCGAAAAGTGGTTTTCCAACACTATCACAAGTGCAAAAAGTGTTTTTTCCACACTAATACAAGTGCAAAAGTGGTTTTTCCACACTAATACAAGTGCAAAAGTGGTTTCCTGCACCAACACAAGTGCGAAAAGTGGTTTTTCAACACTAACACAAGTGCGAAAAGTGGTTTTTCAACATTATCACAAGTGCAAAAAGTGTTTTTTCCACACTAATACAAGTGCAAAAGTGGTTTCCTGCACCAACACAAGTGCGAAAAGTGGTTTTTCAACACTAACACAAGGGCGAAAAGTGGTTTTTCAACACTAACACAAGTGCGAAAAGTGGTTTTTCAACACTAATACAAGTGCAAAAGTGGTTTCCTGCACCAACACAAGTGCGAAAAGTGGTTTTTCAACACTAACACAAGTGCGAAAAGTGGTTTTTCAACACTATCACAAGTGCAAAAAGTGTTTTTTCCACACCAATACAAGTGCAAAAGTGGTTTCCTGCACCAACACAAGTGCGAAAAGTGGTTTTTCAACACTAACACAAGTGCGAAAATTGGTTTTTCAACACTAACACAAGTGCGAAAAGTGGTTTTTCAACACTATCAGAAGTGCAAAAAGTGTTTTTTCCACACTAATACAAGTGCAAAAGTGGTTTCCTGCACCAACACAAGTGCGATAAGTGGTTTTTCAACACTAACACAAGTGCGAAAAGTGGTTTTTCAACACTATCACAAGTGCAAAAAGTGGTTTTTAGACACTAATACAAGTGCAAAAGTGGTTTCCTGCACCAACACAAGTGCGAAAAGTGGTTTTTCAACACTAACACAAGTGCGAAAAGTGGTTTTTCAACACTAACACAAGTGCGAAAAGTGGTTTTTCAACACTAACACAAGTGCGAAAAGTGGTTTTTCAACACTAACACAAGTGCGAAAAGTGGTTTTTCCACACTAATACAAGTGCAAAAGTGGTTTCCTGCACCAACACAAGTGCGAAAAGTGGTTTTTCAACACTAACACAAGTGCGAAAAGTGGTTTTTCAACACTATCACAAGTGCAAAAAGTGTTTTTTCCACACTAATACAAATGCAAAAGTGGTTTCCTGCACCAACACAAGTGCGAAAAGTGGTTTTTCAACACTAACACAAGTGCGAAAAGTGGTTTTTCCACACTACTACAAGTGCAAAAGTGGTTTCCTGCACCAACACAAGTGCGAAAAGTGGTTTTTCAACACTAACACAAGTGCGAAAAGTGGTTTTTCAACACTAACACAAGTGCGAAAAGTGGTTTTTCAACACTATCACAAGTGCAAAAAGTGTTTTTCCACACTAATACAAGTGCAAAAGTGGTTTCCTGCACCAACACAAGTGCGAAAAGTGGTTTTTCAACACTAACACAAGTGCGAAATGTGGTTTTTCAACACTAACACAAGTGCGAAAAGTGGTTTTCCAACACTATCACAAGTGCAAAAAGTGTTTTTTCCACACTAATACAAGTGCAAAAGTGGTTTTTCCACACTAATACAAGTGCAAAAGTGGTTTCCTGCACCAACACAAGTGCGAAAAGTGGTTTTTCAACACTAACACAAGTGCGAAAAGTGGTTTTTCAACACTATCACAAGTGCAAAAGTGGTTTCCTGCACCAACACAAGTGCGAAAAGTGGTTTTTCAACACTAACACAAGTGTGAAAAGTGGTTTTTCAACACTAACACAAGTGCGAAAAGTGGTTTTTCAACACTATCACAAGTGCAAAAAGTGTTTTTTCCACACTAATACAAGTGCAAAAGTGGTTTCCTGCACCAACACAAGTGCGAAAAGTGGTTTTTCAACACTAACACAAGTGCGAAATGTGGTTTTTCAACACTAACACAAGTGCGAAAAGTGGTTTTTCAACACTATCACAAGTGCAAAAAGTGGTTTTCCACACTAATACAAGTGCAAAAGTGGTTTCCTGCACCAACACAAGTGCGAAAAGTGGTTTTTCAACACTAACACAAGTGCGAAAATTGGTTTTTCAACACTAACACAAGTGCGAAAAGTGGTTTTTCAACACTATCAGAAGTGCAAAAAGTGTTTTTTCCACACTAATACAAGTGCAAAAGTGGTTTCCTGCACCAACACAAGTGCGATAAGTGGTTTTTCAACACTAACACAAGTGCGAAAAGTGGTTTTTCAACACTATCACAAGTGCAAAAAGTGGTTTTTCCACACTAATACAAGTGCAAACGTGGTTTCCTGCACCAACACAAGTGCGAAAAGTGGTTTTTCAACACTAACACAAGTGCGAAAAGTGGTTTTTCAACACTAACACAAGTGCGAAAAGTGGTTTTTCAACACTAACACAAGTGCGAAAAGTGGTTTTTCAACACTAACACAAGTGCGAAAAGTGGTTTTTCCACACTAATACAAGTGCAAAAGTGGTTTCCTGCACCAACACAAGTGCGAAAAGTGGTTTTTCAACACTAACACAAGTGCAAAAAGTGGTTTTTCAACACTATCACAAGTGCAAAAAGTGTTTTTTCCACACTAATACAAGTGCAAAAGTGGTTCCCTGCACCAACACAAGTGCGAAAAGTGGTTTTTCAACACTAACACAAGTGCGAAATGTGGTTTTTCAACACTAACACAAGTGCGAAAAGTGGTTTTTCAACACTATCACAAGTGCAAAAAGTGTTTTTTCCACACTAATACAAGTGCAAAAGTGGTTTCCTGCACCAACACAAGTTCGAAAAGTGGTTTCCTGCACCAACACAAGTGCGAAAAGTGGTTTTTCAACACTAACACAAGTGCGAAAAGTGGTTTTTCAACACTAACACAAGTGCGAAAAGTGGTTTTTCAACACTAACACAAGTGCGAAAAGTGGTTTTTCAACACTATCACAAGTGCAAAAAGTGTTTTTCCACACTAATACAAGTGCAAAAGTGGTTTCCTGCACCAACACAAGTGCGAAAAGTGGTTTTTCAACACTAACACAAGTGCGAAATGTGGGTTTTCAACACTAACACAAGTGCGAAAAGTGGTTTTTCAACACTATCACAAGTGCAAAAAGTGTTTTTTCCACACTAATACAAGTGCAAAAGTGGTTTCCTGCACCAACACAAGTGCGAAAAGTGGTTTTTCAACACTAACACAAGTGCGAAAAGTGGTTTTTCCACACTAATACAAGTGCAAAAGTGGTTTCCTGCACCAACACAAGTGCGAAAAGTGGATTTTCAACACTAACACAAGTGCGAAAAGTGGGTTTTCAACACTATCCCAAGTGCAAAAAGTGTTTTTTCCACACTAATACAAGTGCAATAGTGGTTTCCTGCACCAATACAAGTGCGAAAAGTGGTTTTTCCACACTAATACAAGTGCAAAAGTGGTTTTTCCACACTAATACAAGTGCAAAAGTGGTTTCCTGCACCAACACAAGTGCAAAAAGTGGTTTTTCAACACTAACACAAGTGCGAAAAGTGTTTTTTCCACACTAATAAAGTGCAAAAGTGGTTTCCTGCACCAACACAAGTGCGAAAAGTGGTTTTTCAACACAAACACAAGTGCGAAAAGTGGTTTTTCAACACTAACACAAGTGCGAAAAGTGGTTTTTCAACACTAACACAAGTGCGAAAAGTGGTTTTTCCACACTAATACAAGTGCAAAAGTGGTTTCCTGCACCAACACAAGTGCGAAAAGTGGTTTTTCAACACTAACACAAGTGCGAAAAGTGGTTTTTCAACACTATCACAAGTGCAAAAGTGGTTTCCTGCACCAACACAAGTGCGAAAAGTGGTTTTTCAACACTAACACAAGTGCGAAAAGTGGTTTTTCAACACTAACACAAGTGCAAAAAGTGGTTTTTCAACACTATCACAAGTGCAAAAAGTGTTTTTTCCACACTAATACAAGTGCAAAAGTGGTTTCCTGCACCAACACAAGTGCGAAAAGTGGTTTTTCAACACTAACACAAGTGCGAAATGTGGTTTTTCAACACTAACACAAGTGCGAAAAGTGGTTTTTCAACACTAACACAAGTGTGAAAAGTGGTTTTTCAACACTAACACAAGTGCGAAAAGTGGTTTTTCAACACTAACACAAGTGCGAAAAGTGGTTTTTCAACACTAACACAAGTGCGGAAAGTGGTTTTTCAACACTAACACAAGTGCGAAAAGTGGTTTTTCAACACAAACACAAGTGCAAAAAGTGTTTTTTCCACACTAATACAAGTGCAAAAGTGGTTTTTCCACACTAATACAAGTGCAAAAGTGGTTTCCTGCACCAACACAAGTGCGAAAAGTGGTTTTTCAACACTAACACAAGTGCGAAAAGTGGTTTTTCAACATTATCAAAGTGCAAGAAGTGTTTTTTCCACACTAATACAAGTGCAAAAGTGGTTTCCTGCACCAACACAAGTGCGAAAAGTGGTTTTTCAACACAAACACAAGTGCGAAAAGTGGTTTTTCAACGCTAACACAAGTGCGAAAAGTGGTTTTTCAACACTAACACAAGTGCGAAAAGTGGTTTTTCAACACTATCACAAGTGCAAAAAGTGTTTTTTCCACACTAATACAAGTGTAAAAGTGGTTTCCTGCACCAACACAAGTGCGAAAAGTGGTTTTCAACACTAACACAAGAGCGAAAAGTGGTTTTTCAACACTAACACAAGTGCGAAAAGGGGTTTTTCCACACAAATACAAGTGCAAAAGTGGTTTCCTGCACCAACACAAGTGCGAAAAGTGGTTTTTCAACACTAACACAAGTGCGAAAAGTGGTTTTTCAACACTAACACAAGTGCGAAAGTGGTTTTTCAACACTATCACAAGTGCAACAAGTGTTTTTTCCACACTAATACAAGTGCAAAAGTGGTTTTTCCACACTAATACAAGTGCAAAAGTGGTTTTTCAACACTAACGCAAGTGCGAAAAGTGGTTTTTCAACACTATCACAAGTGCAAAAAGTGTTTTTTCCACACTAATACAAGTGCAAAAGTGGTTTCCTGCACCAACACAAGTGCGAAAAGTGGTTTTTCAACACTAACACAAGTGCGAAAAGTGGTTTTTCAACACTAACACAAGTGCTAAAAGTGGTTTTTCAACACTAACACAAGTGCGAAAAGTGGTTTTTCAACACTAACACAAGTGCGAAAAGTGGTTTTTCAACACTATCACAAGTGCAAAAAGTGTTTTTTCCACACTAATACAAGTGGAAAAGTGGTTTCCTGCACCAACACAAGTGCGAAAAGTGGTTTTTCAACACTAACACAAGTGCGAAAAGTGGTTTTTCAACACTAATACAAGTGCAAAAGTGGTTTCCTGCACAAACACAAGTGCGAAAAGTGGTTTTTCCACACTAATACAAGTGCAAATGTGGTTTTTCCACACTAATACAAGTGCAAAAGTGGTTTCCTGCACCAACACAAGTGCGAAAAGTGGTTTTTCAACACGAACTAACACAAGTGCGAAAAGTGCTTTTTCAACACTATCACAAGTGCAAAAAGTGTTTTTTCCACACTAATACAAGTGCAAAAGTGGTTTCCTGCACCAACACAGGTGCGAAAAGTGGTTTTTCAACACTAACACAAGTGCGAAAAGTGGTTTTTCAACACTATCACAAATGCAAAAAGTGGTTTTTCCACACTAATGCAAGTGCAAAAGTGGATTCCTGCACCAACACAAGTGCGAAAAGTGGTTTCCTGCACCAACACAAGTGCGAAAAGTGGTTTCCTGCACCAACACAAGTGCGAAAAGTGGTTTCCTGCACCAACACAAGTGCGAAAAGTGGTTTTTCAACACTAACACAAGTGCGAAAAGTGGTTTTTCAACACTAACACAAGTGCGAAAAGTGATTTTTCAACACTAACACAAGTGCGAAAAGTGGTTTTTCAACACTATCAGAAGTGCAAAAAGTGTTTTTTCCACACTAATACAAGTGCAAAAGTGGTTTCCTGCACCAACACAAGTGCGATAAGTGGTTTTTCAACACTAACACAAGTGCGAAAAGTGGTTTTTCAACACTATCACAAATGCAAAAAGTGGTTTTTCCACACTAATACAAGTGCAAAAGTGGATTCCTGCACCAACACAAGTGCGAAAAGTGGTTTCCTGCACCAACACAAGTGCGAAAAGTGGTTTTTCAACACTAACACAAGTGCGAAAAGTGGTTTTTCAACACTAACACAAGTGCGAAAAGTGGTTTTTCAACACTAACACAAGTGCGAAAAGTGGTTTTTCAACACTAACACAAGTGCGAAAAGTGGTTTTTCAACACTAACACAAGTGCGAAAAGTGGTTTTTCAACACTATCACAAGTGCAAAAAGTGTTTTTTCCACACTAATACAAGTGCAAAAGTGGTTTCCTGCACCAACACAAGTGCGAAAAGTGGTTTTTCAACACTAACACAAGTGCGAAAAGTGGTTTTTCAACACTAATACAAGTGCAAAAGTGGTTTCCTGCACAAACACAAGTGCGAAAAGTGGTTTTTCCACACTAATACAAGTGCAAAAGTGGTTTTTCCACACTAACACAAGTGCGAAAAGTGGTTTTTCAACACTAACACAAGTGCGAAAAGTGATTTTTCAACACTAACACAAGTGCGAAAAGTGGTTTTTCAACACTAACACAAGTGCGAAAAGTGGTTTTTCAACACTATCACAAGTGCAAAAAGTGTTTTTTCCACACTAATACAAGTGCAAAAGTGGTTTCCTGCACCAACACAAGTGCGAAAAGTGGTTTTTCAACACTAACACAAGTGCGAAAAGTGGTTTTTCAACACTAATACAAGTGCAAAAGTGGTTTCCTGCACAAACACAAGTGCGAAAAGTGGTTTTTCCACACTAATACAAGTGCAAAAGTGGTTTTTCCACACTAATACAAGTGCAAAAGTGGTTTCCTGCACCAACACAAGTGCGAAAAGTGGTTTTTCAACACGAACTAACACAACTGCGAAAAGTGCTTTTTCAACACTATCACAAGTGCAAAAAGTGTTTTTTCCACACTAATACAAGTGCAAAAGTGGTTTCCTGCACCAACACAAGTGCGAAAAGTGGTTTTTCAACACTAACACAAGTGTGAAAAGTGGTTTTTCAACACTAACACAAGTGCGAAAAGTGGTTTTTCAACACTATCACAAGTGCAAAAAGTGTTTTTTCCACACTAATACAAGTGCAAAAGTGGTTCCTGCACCAACACAAGTGCGAAAAGTGGTTTTTCAACACTAACACAAGTGCGAAATGTGGTTTTTCAACACTAACACAAGTGCGAAAAGTGGTTTTTTCAACACTATCACAAGTGCAAAAAGTGTTTTTTCCACACTAATACAAGTGCAAAAGTGGTTTCCTGCACCAACACAAGTGCGAAAAGTGGTTTTTCAACACTAACACAAGTGTGAAAAGTGGTTTTTCAACACTAACACAAGTGCGAAAAGTGGTTTTTCAACACTATCACAAGTGCAAAAAGTGTTTTTTCCACACTAATACAAGTGCAAAAGTGGTTCCTGCACCAACACAAGTGCGAAAAGTGGTTTTTCAACACTAACACAAGTGCGAAATGTGGTTTTTCAACACTAACACAAGTGCGAAAAGTGGTTTTTCAACACTATCACAAGCGCAAAATTGTTTTTTTCCACACTAATACAAGTGCAAAAGTGGTTTCCTGCACCAACACAAGTGCGAAAAGTGGTTTCAACACTAACACAAGTGCGAAAAGTGGTTTTTCAACACTAACACAAGTGCGAAAAGTGGTTTTTCAACACTAACACAAGTGCGAAAAGTGGTTTTTCAACACTAACACAAGTGCGAAAAGTGGTTTTTCAATACTATCACAAGTGCAAAAAGTGTTTTTTCCACACTAATACAAGTGCAAAAGTGGTTTTTCAACACTAACACAAGTGCGAAAAGTGGTTTTTCAACACTATCACAAGTGCAAAAAGTGTTTTTTCCACACTAATACAAGTGCAAAAGTGGTTTCCTGCACCAACACAAGTGCGAAAAGTGGTTTTTCAACACTAACACAAGTGCGAAAAGTGGTTTTTCAACACTAATACAAGTGCAAAAGTGGTTTCCTGCAAAAACACAAGTGCGAAAAGTGGTTTTTCCACACTAATACAAGTGCAAAAGTGGTTTTTCCACACTAATACAAGTGCAAAAGTGGTTTCCTGCACCAACACAAGTGCGAAAAGTGGTTTTTCAACACGAACTAACACAAGTGCGAAAAGTGCTTTTTCAACACTATCACAAGTGCAAAAAGTGTTTTTTCCACACTAATACAAGTGCAAAAGTGGTTTCCTGCACCAACACAAGTGCGAAAAGTGGTTTTTCAACACTAACACAAGTGCGAAAAGTGGTTTTTCAACACTATCACAAATGCAAAAAGTGGTTTTTCCACACTAATGCAAGTGCAAAAGTGGTTTCCTGCACCAACGCAAGTGCGAAAAGTGGTTTCCTGCACCAACACAAGTGCGAAAAGTGGTTTCCTGCACCAACACAAGTGCGAAAAGTGTTTTTCAACACTAACACAAGTGTGAAAAGTGGTTTTTCAACACTAACACAAGTGCGAAAAGTGGTTTTTCAACACTATCACAAGTGCAAAAAGTGTTTTTTCCACACTAATTACAAGTGCAAAAGTGGTTTCCTGCACCAACACAAGTGCGAAAAGTGGTTTTTCAACACTAACACAAGTGCGAAATGTGGTTTTTCAACACTAACACAAGTGCGAAAAGTGGTTTTTCAACACTATCACAAGTGCAAAAAGTGGTTTTCCACACTAATACAAGTGCAAAAGTGGTTTCCTGCACCAACACAAGTGCGAAAGTGGTTTTTCAACACTAACACAAGTGCGAAAATTGGTTTTTCAACACTAACACAAGTGCGAAAAGTGGTTTTTCAACACTATCAGAAGTGCAAAAAGTGTTTTTTCCACACTAATACAAGTGCAAAAGTGGTTTCCTGCACCAACACAAGTGCGATAAGTGTTTTTCAACACTAACACAAGTGCGAAAAGTGGTTTTTCAACACTATCACAAGTGCAAAAAGTGGTTTTTCCACACTAATACAAGTGCAAAACGTGGTTTCCTGCACCAACACAAGTGCGAAAAGTGGTTTTTCAACACTAACACAAGTGCGAAAAGTGGTTTTTTCAACACTAACACAAGTGCGAAAAGTGGTTTTTCAACACTAACACAAGTGCGAAAAGTGGTTTTTCAACACTAACACAAGTGCGAAAAGTGGTTTTTCCACACTAATACAAGTGCAAAAGTGGTTTCCTGCACCAACACAAGTGCGAAAAGTGGTTTTTCAACACTAACACAAGTGCAAAAAGTGGTTTTTCAACACTATCACAAGTGCAAAAAGTGTTTTTTCCACACTAATACAAGTGCAAAAGTGGTTCCCTGCACCAACACAAGTGCGAAAAGTGGTTTTTCAACACTAACACAAGTGCGAAATGTGGTTTTTCAACACTAACACAAGTGCGAAAAGTGGTTTTTCCACACTAATACAAGTGCAAAAGTGGTTTCCTGCACCAACACAAGTTCGAAAAGTGGTTTCCTGCACCAACACAAGTGCGAAAAGTGGTTTTTCAACACTAACACAAGTGCGGAAAAGTGGTTTTTCAACACTAACACAATGTGCGAAAAGTGGTTTTTCAACACTAACACAAGTGCGAAAAGTGGTTTTTCAACACTAACACAAGTGCGAAAAGTGGTTTTTCAACACTATCACAAGTGCAAAAAGTGTTTTTCCACACTAATACAAGTGCAAAAGTGGTTTCCTGCACCAACACAAGTGCGAAAAGTGGTTTTTCAACACTAACACAAGTGCGAAATGTGGGTTTTTCAACACTAACACAAGTGCGAAAAGTGGTTTTTCAACACTATCACAAGTGCAAAAAGTGTTTTTTCCACACTAATACAAGTGCAAAAGTGGTTTCCTGCACCAACACAAGTGCGAAAAGTGGTTTTTCAACACTAACACAAGTGCGAAAAGTGGTTTTTCCACACTAATACAAGTGCAAAAGTGGTTTCCTGCACCAACACAAGTGCGAAAAGTGGATTTTCAACACTAACACAAGTGCGAAAAGTGGTTTTTCAACCCTATCCCAAGTGCAAAAAGTGTTTTTTCCACACTAATACAAGTGCAAAAGTGGTTTCCTGCACCAATACAAGTGCGAAAAGTGGTTTTTCCACACTAATACAAGTGCAAAAGTGGTTTTTCCACACTAATACAAGTGCAAAAGTGGTTTCCTGCACCAACACAAGTGCAAAAAGTGGTTTTTCAACACTAACACAAGTGCGAAAAGTGTTTTTTCCACACTAATAAAGTGCAAAAGTGGTTTCCTGCACCAACACAAGTGCGAAAAGTGGTTTTTCAACACAAACACAAGTGCGAAAAGTGGTTTTTCAACACTAACACAAGTGCGAAAAGTGGTTTTTCAACACTAACACAAGTGCGAAAAGTGGTTTTTCCACACTAATACAAGTGCAAAAGTGGTTTCCTGCACCAACACAAGTGCGAAAAGTGGTTTTTCAACACTAACACAAGTGCGAAAAGTGGTTTTTCAACACTATCACAAGTGCAAAACTGGTTTCCTGCACCAACACAAGTGCGAAAAGTGGTTTTTCAACACTAACACAAGTGCGAAAAGTGGTTTTTCAACACTAACACAAGTGCGAAAAGTGGTTTTTCAACACTATCACAAGTGCAAAAAGTGTTTTTTCCACACTAATACAAGTGCAAAAGTGGTTTCCTGCACCAACACAAGTGCGAAAAGTGGTTTTTCAACACTAACACAAGTGCGAAATGTGTTTTTTCAACACTAACACAAGTGCAAAAAGTGGTTTTTCAACACTAACACAAGTGTGAAAAGTGGTTTTTCAACACTAACACAAGTGCGAAAAGTGGTTTTTCAACACTAACACAAGTGCGAAAAGTGGTTTTTCAACACTAACACAAGTGCGGAAAGTGGTTTTTCAACACTAACACAAGTGCGAAAAGTGGTTTTTCAACACAAACACAAGTGCAAAAAGTGTTTTTTCCACACTAATACAAGTGCAAAAGTGGTTTTTCCACACTAATACAAGTGCAAAAGTGGTTTCCTGCACCAACACAAGTGCGAAAAGTGGTTTTTCAACACTAACACAAGTGCGAAAAGTGGTTTTTCAACATTATCACAAGTGCAAAAAGTGTTTTTTCCACACTAATACAAGTGCAAAAGTGGTTTCCTGCACCAACACAAGTGCGAAAAGTGGTTTTTCAACACAAACACAAGTGCGAAAAGTGGTTTTTCAACGCTAACACAAGTGCGAAAAGTGGTTTTTCAACACTAACACAAGTGCGAAAAGTGGTTTTTCAACACTATCACAAGTGCAAAAAGTGTTTTTTCCACACTAATACAAGTGTAAAAGTGGTTTCCTGCACCAACACAAGTGCGAAAAGTGGTTTTCAACACTAACACAAGAGCGAAAAGTGGTTTTTCAACACTAACACAAGTGCGAAAAGGGGTTTTTCCACACAAATACAAGTGCAAAAGTGGTTTCCTGCACCAACACAAGTGCGAAAAGTGGTTTTTCAACACTAACACAAGTGCGAAAAGTGGTTTTTCAACACTAACACAAGTGCGAAAGTGGTTTTTCAACACTATCACAAGTGCAACAAGTGTTTTTTCCACACTAATACAAGTGCAAAAGTGGTTTTTCCACACTAATACAAGTGCAAAAGTGGTTTTTCAACACTAACGCAAGTGCGAAAAGTGGTTTTTCAACACTATCACAAGTGCAAAAAGTGTTTTTTCCACACGAATACAAGTGCAAAAGTGGTTTCCTGCACCAACACAAGTGCGAAAAGTGGTTTTTCAACACTAACACAAGTGCGAAAAGTGGTTTTTCAACACTAACACAAGTGCTAAAAGTGGTTTTTCAACACTAACACAAGTGCGAAAAGTGGTTTTTCAACACTAACACAAGTGCGAAAAGTGGTTTTTCAACACTATCACAAGTGCAAAAAGTGTCTTTTCCACACTAATACAAGTGGAAAAGTGGTTTCCTGCACCAACACAAGTGCGAAAAGTGGTTTTTCAACACTAACACAAGTGCGAAAAGTGGTTTTTCAACACTAATACAAGTGCAAAAGTGGTTTCCTGCACAAACACAAGTGCGAAAAGTGGTTTTTCCACACTAATACAAGTGCAAATGTGGTTTTTCCACACTAATACAAGTGCAAAAGTGGTTTCCTGCACCAACACAAGTGCGAAAAGTGGTTTTTCAACACGAACTAACACAAGTGCGAAAAGTGCTTTTTCAACACTATCACAAGTGCAAAAAGTGTTTTTTCCACACTAATACAAGTGCAAAAGTGGTTTCCTGCACCAACACAGGTGCGAAAAGTGGTTTTTCAACACTAACACAAGTGCGAAAAGTGGTTTTTCAACACTATCACAAATGCAAAAAGTGGTTTTTCCACACTAATGCAAGTGCAAAAGTGGTTTCCTGCACCAACACAAGTGCGAAAAGTGGTTTCCTGCACCAACACAAGTGCGAAAAGTGGTTTCCTGCACCAACACAAGTGCGAAAAGTGGTTTTTCAACACTAACACAAGTGCGAAAAGTGGTTTTTCAACACTAACACAAGTGCGAAAAGTGATTTTTCAACACTAACACAAGTGCGAAAAGTGGTTTTTCAACACTATCAGAAGTGCAAAAAGTGTTTTTTCCACACTAATACAAGTGCAAAAGTGGTTTCCTGCACCAACACAAGTGCGATAAGTGGTTTTTCAACACTAACACAAGTGCGAAAAGTGGTTTTTCAACACTATCACAAATGCAAAAAGTGGTTTTTCCACACTAATACAAGTGCAAAAGTGGATTCCTGCACCAACACAAGTGCGAAAAGTGGTTTCCTGCACCAACACAAGTGCGAAAAGTGGTTTTTCAACACTAACACAAGTGCGAAAAGTGGTTTTTCAACACTAACACAAGTGCGAAAAGTGGTTTTTCAACACTAACACAAGTGCGAAAAGTGGTTTTTCAACACTAACACAAGTGCGAAAAGTGGTTTTTCAACACTATCACAAGTGCAAAAAGTGTTTTTTCCACACTAATACAAGTGCAAAAGTGGTTTCCTGCACCAACACAAGTGCGAAAAGTGGTTTTCAACACTAACACAAGTGCGAAAAGTGGTTTTTCAACACTAATACAAGTGCAAAAGTGGTTTCCTGCACAAACACAAGTGCGAAAAGTGGTTTTTCCACACTAATACAAGTGCAAAAGTGGTTTTTCCACACTAACACAAGTGCGAAAAGTGGTTTTTCAACACTAACACAAGTGCGAAAAGTGGTTTTTCAACACTAACACAAGTGCGAAAAGTGGTTTTTCAACACTAACACAAGTGCGAAAAGTGGTTTTTCAACACTATCACAAGTGCAAAAAGTGTTTTTTCCACACTAATACAAGTGCAAAAGTGGTTTCCTGCACCAACACAAGTGCGAAAAGTGGTTTTTCAACACTAACACAAGTGCGAAAAGTGGTTTTTCAACACTAATACAAGTGCAAAAGTGGTTTCCTGCACAAACACAAGTGCGAAAAGTGGTTTTTCCACACCTAATACAAGTGCAAAAGTGGTTTTTCCACACTAATACAAGTGCAAAAGTGGTTTCCTGCACCAACCACAAGTGCGAAAAGTGGTTTTTCAACACGAACTAACACAACTGCGAAAAGTGCTTTTTCAACACTATCACAAGTGCAAAAAGTGTTTTTTCCACACTAATACAAGTGCAAAAGTGGTTTCCTGCACCAACACAAGTGCGAAAAGTGGTTTTTCAACACTAACACAAGTGTGAAAAGTGGTTTTTCAACACTAACACAAGTGCGAAAAGTGGTTTTTTCAACACTATCACAAGTGCAAAAGTGTTTTTTCCACACTAATACAAGTGCAAAAGTGGTTCCTGCACCAACACAAGTGCGAAAAGTGGTTTTTCAACACTAACACAAGTGCGAAATGTGGTTTTTCAACACTAACACAAGTGCGAAAAGTGGTTTTTCAACACTATCACAAGTGCAAAAAGTGTTTTTTCCACACTAATACAAGTGCAAAAGTGGTTTCCTGCACCAACACAAGTGCGAAAAGTGGTTTTTCAACACTAACACAAGTGTGAAAAGTGGTTTTTCAACACTAACACAAGTGCGAAAAGTGGTTTTTCAACACTATCACAAGTGCAAAAAGTGTTTTTTCCACACTAATACAAGTGCAAAAGTGGTTCCTGCACCAACACAAGTGCGAAAAGTGGTTTTTCAACACTAACACAAGTGCGAAATGTGGTTTTTCAACACTAACACAAGTGCGAAAAGTGGTTTTTCAACACTATCACAAGCGCAAAAATTGTTTTTTCCACACTAATACAAGTGCAAAAGTGGTTTCCTGCACCAACACAAGTGCGAAAAGTGGTTTCAACACTAACACAAGTGCGAAAAGTGGTTTTTCAACACTAACGCAAGTGCGAAAAGTGGTTTTTCAACACTAACACAAGTGCGAAAAGTGGTTTTTCAACACTAACACAAGTGCGAAAAGTGGTTTTTCAATACTATCACAAGTGCAAAAAGTGTTTTTTCCACACTAATACAAGTGCAAAAGTGGTTTTTCAACACTAACACAAGTGCGAAAAGTGGTTTTTCAACACTATCACAAGTGCAAAAAGTGTTTTTTCCACACTAATACAAGTGCAAAAGTGGTTTCCTGCACCAACACAAGTGCGAAAAGTGGTTTTTCAACACTAACACAAGTGCGAAAAGTGGTTTTTCAACACTAATACAAGTGCAAAAGTGGTTTCCTGCAAAAACACAAGTGCGAAAAGTGGTTTTTCCACACTAATACAAGTGCAAAAGTGGTTTTTTCCACACTAATACAAGTGCAAAAGTGGTTTCCTGCACCAACACAAGTGCGAAAAGTGGTTTTTCAACACGAACTAACACAAGTGCAAAAAGTGCTTTTTCAACACTATCACAAGTGCAAAAAGTGTTTTTTCCACACTAATACAAGTGCAAAAGTGGTTTCCTGCACCAACACAAGTGCGAAAAGTGGTTTTTCAACACTAACACAAGTGCGAAAAGTGGTTTTTCAACACTATCACAAATGCAAAAAGTGGTTTTTCCACACTAATGCAAGTGCAAAAGTGGTTTCCTGCACCAACACAAGTGCGAAAAGTGGTTTCCTGCACCAACACAAGTGCGAAAAGTGGTTTCCTGCACCAACACAAGTGCGAAAAGTGGTTTTTCAACACTAACACAAGTGCGAAAAGTGGTTTTTCAACACTAACACAAGTGCGAAAAGTGGTTTTTCAACACTAACACAAGTGCGAAAAGTGGTTTTTCAACACTATCAGAAGTGCAAAAAGTGTTTTTTCCACACTAATACAAGTGCAAAAGTGGTTTCCTGCACCAACACAAGTGCGATAAGTGGTTTTTCAACACTAACACAAGTGCGAAAAGTGGTTTTTCAACACTATCACAAATGCAAAAAGTGGTTTTTCCACACTAATACAAGTGCAAAAGTGGTTTCCTGCACCAACACAAGTGCGAAAAGTGGTTTCCTGCACCAACACAAGTGCGAAAAGTGGTTTTTCAACACTAACACAAGTGCGAAAAGTGGTTTTTCAACACTAACACAAGTGCGAAAAGTGGTTTTTCAACACTAACACAAGTGCGAAAAGTGGTTTTTCAACACTATCACAAGTGCAAAAAGTGTTTTTTCCACACTAATACAAGTGCAAAAGTGGTTTCCTGCACCAACACAAGTGCGAAAAGTGGTTTTTCAACACTAACACAAGTGCGAAAAGTGGTTTTTCAACACTAATACAAGTGCAAAAGTGGTTTCCTGCACAAACACAAGTGCGAAAAGTGGTTTTTCCACACTAATACAAGTGCAAAAGTGGTTTTTCCACACTAATACAAGTGCAAAAGTGGTTTCCTGCACCAACACAAGTGCGAAAAGTGGTTTTTCAACCCGAACTAACACAAGTGCGAAAAGTGCTTTTTCAACACTATCACAAGTGCAAAAAGTGTTTTTCCACACTAATACAAGTGCAAAAGTGGTTTCCTGCACCAACACAAGTGCGAAAAGTGGTTTTTCAACACTAACACAAGTGTGAAAAGTGGTTTTTCAACACTAACACAAGTGCGAAAAGTGGTTTTTCAACACTATCACAAGTGCAAAAAGTGTTTTTCCACACTAATACAAGTGCAAAAGTGGTTCCTGCACCAACACAAGTGCGAAAAGTGGTTTTTCAACACTAACACAAGTGCGAAATGTGGTTTTTCAACACTAACACAAGTGCGAAAAGTGGTTTTTCAACACTATCACAAGTGCAAAAAGTGTTTTTTCCACACTAATACAAGTGCAAAAGTGGTTTCCTGCACCAACACAAGTGCGAAAAGTGGTTTTTCAACACTAACACAAGTGTGAAAAGTGGTTTTTCAACACTAACACAAGTGCGAAAAGTGGTTTTTCAACACTATCACAAGTGCAAAAAGTGTTTTTTCCACACTAATACAAGTGCAAAAGTGGTTCCTGCACCAACACAAGTGCGAAAAGTGGTTTTTCAACACTAACACAAGTGCGAAATGTGGTTTTTCAACACTAACACAAGTGCGAAAAGTGGTTTTTCAACACTATCACAAGCGCAAAAAGTGTTTTTTCCACACTAATACAAGTGCAAAAGTGGTTTCCTGCACCAACACAAGTGCGAAAAGTGGTTTTTCAACACTAACACAAGTGCGAAAAGTGGTTTTTCAACACTAACACAAGTGCGAAAAGTGGTTTTTCAACACTAACACAAGTGCGAAAAGTGGTTTTTCAACACTAACACAAGTGCGAAAAGTGGTTTTTCAACACTATCACAAGTGCAAAAAGTGTTTTTCCACACTAATACAAGTGCAAAAGTGGTTTTTCAACACTAACACAAGTGCGAAAAGTGGTTTTTCAACACTAACACAAGTGCGAAAAATGGTTTTTCAACACTAACACAAGTGCGAAAAGTGGTTTTTCAACACTAACACAAGTGCGAAAAGTCGTTTTTCAACACTATCACAAGTGCAAAAAGTGTTTTTTCCACACTAATACAAGTGCAAAAGTGGTTTTTCCACACTAATACAAGTGCAAAAGTGGTTTCCTGCACCAACACAAGTGCGAAAAGTGGTTTTTCAACACTAACACAAGTGCGAAAGTGGTTTTTCAACACTATCACAAGTGCAAAAAGTGTTTTTTCCACACTAATACAAGTGCAAAAGTGGTTTTTCCACACTAATACAAGTGCAAAAGTGGTTTTTCAACACTATCACAAGTGCAAAAAGTGTTTTTTCCACACTAACACAAGTGCGAAAAGTGGTTTTTCAACACTATCACAAGTGCAAAAAGTGTTTTTTCCACACTAATACAAATGCAAAAGTGGTTTCCTGCACAAACACAAGTGCGAAAAGTGGTTTTTCCACACTAATACAAGTGCAAAAGTGGTTTTCCACACTAATACAAGTGCAAAAGTGGTTTCCTGCAGCAACACAAGTGCGAAAAGTGGTTTTTCAACACAAACTAACACAAGTGCGAAAAGTGCTTTTTCAACACTATCACAAGTGCAAAAAGTGTTTTTTCCACACTAATACAAGTGCAAAAGTGGTTTCCTGCACCAACACAAGTGCGAAAAGTGGTTTTTCAACACTAACACAAGTGTGAAAAGTGGTTTTTCAACAATAACACAAGTGCGAAAAGTGTTTTTTCAACACTATCACAAGTGCAAAAAGTGTTTTTTCCACACTAATACAAGTGCAAAAGTGGTTCCTGCACCAACACAAGTGCGAAAAGTGGTTTTTCAACACTAACACAAGTGCGAAATGTGGTTTTTCAACACTAACACAAGTGCGAAAAGTGGTTTTTCAACACTATCACAAGTGCAAAAAGTGTTTTTTCCACACTAATACAAGTGCAAAAGTGGTTTCCTGCACCAACACAAGTGCGAAAAGTGGTTTTTCAACACTAACACAAGTGCGAAAAGTGGTTTTTCAACACTAATACAAGTGCAAAAGTGGTTTCCTGCACAAACACAAGTGCGAAAAGTGGTTTTTCCACACTAATACAAGTGCAAAAGTGGTTTTTCCACACTAATACAAGTGCAAAAGTGGTTTCCTGCACCAACACAAGTGCGAAAAGTGGTTTTTCAACACGAACTAACACAACTGCGAAAAGTGCTTTTTCAACACTATCACAAGTGCAAAAAGTGTTTTTTCCACACTAATACAAGTGCAAAAGTGGTTTCCTGCACCAACACAAGTGCGAAAAGTGGTTTTTCAACACTAACACAAGTGTGAAAAGTGGTTTTTCAACACTAACACAAGTGCGAAAAGTGGTTTTTCAACACTATCACAAGTGCAAAAAGTGTTTTTTCCACACTAATACAAGTGCAAAAGTGGTTCCTGCACCAACACAAGTGCGAAAAGTGGTTTTTCAACACTAACACAAGTGCGAAATGTGGTTTTTCAACACTAACACAAGTGCGAAAAGTGGTTTTTCATCACTATCACAAGTGCAAAAAGTGTTTTTTCCACACTAATACAAGTGCAAAAGTGGTTTCCTGCACCAACACAAGTGCGAAAAGTGGTTTTTCAACACTAACACAAGTGTGAAAAGTGGTTTTTCAACACTAACACAAGTGCGAAAAGTGGTTTTTCAACACTATCACAAGTGCAAAAAGTGTTTTTTCCACACTAATACAAGTGCAAAAGTGGTTCCTGCACCAACACAAGTGCGAAAAGTGGTTTTTCAACACTAACACAAGTGCGAAATGTGGTTTTTCAACACTAACACAAGTGCGAAAAGTGGTTTTTCAACACTATCACAAGCGCAAAAATTGTTTTTTCCACACTAATACAAGTGCAAAAGTGGTTTCCTGCACCAACACAAGTGCGAAAAGTGGTTTCAACACTAACACAAGTGCGAAAAGTGGTTTTTCAACACTAACGCAAGTGCGAAAAGTGGTATTTCAACACTAACACAAGTGCGAAAAGTGGTTTTTCAACACTAACACAAGTGCGAAAAGTGGTTTTTCAATACTATCACAAGTGCAAAAAGTGTTTTTTCCACACTAATACAAGTGCAAAAGTGGTTTTTCAACACTAACACAAGTGCGAAAAGTGGTTTTTCAACACTATCACAAGTGCAAAAAGTGTTTTTTCCACACTAATACAAGTGCAAAAGTGGTTTCCTGCACCAACACAAGTGCGAAAAGTGGTTTTTCAACACTAACACAAGTGCGAAAAGTGGTTTTTCAACACTAATACAAGTGCAAAAGTGGTTTCCTGCAAAAACACAAGTGCGAAAAGTGGTTTTTCCACACTAATACAAGTGCAAAAGTGGTTTTTCCACACTAATACAAGTGCAAAAGTGGTTTCCTGCACCAACACAAGTGCGAAAAGTGGTTTTTCAACACGAACTAACACAAGTGCAAAAAGTGCTTTTTAAACACTATCACAAGTGCAAAAAGTGTTTTTTCCACACTAATACAAGTGCAAAAGTGGTTTCCTGCACCAACACAAGTGCGAAAAGTGGTTTTTCAACACTAACACAAGTGCGAAAAGTGGTTTTTCAACACTATCACAAATGCAAAAAGTGGTTTTTCCACACTAATGCAAGTGCAAAAGTGGTTTCCTGCACCAACACAAGTGCGAAAAGTGGTTTCCTGCACCAACACAAGTGCGAAAAGTGGTTTCCTGCACCAACACAAGTGCGAAAAGTGGTTTTTCAACACTAACACAAGTGCGAAAAGTGGTTTTTCAACACTAACACAAGTGCGAAAAGTGGTTTTTCAACACTAACACAAGTGCGAAAAGTGGTTTTTCAACACTATCAGAAGTGCAAAAAGTGTTTTTTCCACACTAATACAAGTGCAAAAGTGGTTTCCTGCACCAACACAAGTGCGATAAGTGGTTTTTCAACACTAACACAAGTGCGAAAAGTGGTTTTTCAACACTATCACAAATGCAAAAAGTGGTTTTTCCACACTAATACAAGTGCAAAAGTGGTTTCCTGCACCAACACAAGTGCGAAAAGTGGTTTCCTGCACCAACACAAGTGCGAAAAGTGGTTTTTCAACACTAACACAAGTGCGAAAAGTGGTTTTTCAACACTAACACAAGTGCGAAAAGTGGTTTTTCAACACTAACACAAGTGCGAAAAGTGGTTTTTCAACACTATCACAAGTGCAAAAAGTGTTTTTTCCACACTAATACAAGTGCAAAAGTGGTTTCCTGCACCAACACAAGTGCGAAAAGTGGTTTTTCAACACTAACACAAGTGCGAAAAGTGGTTTTTCAACACTAATACAAGTGCAAAAGTGGTTTCCTGCACAAACACAAGTGCGAAAAGTGGTTTTTCCACACTAATACAAGTGCAAAAGTGGTTTTTCCACACTAATACAAGTGCAAAAGTGGTTTCCTGCACCAACACAAGTGCGAAAAGTGGTTTTTCAACCCGAACTAACACAAGTGCGAAAAGTGCTTTTTCAACACTATCACAAGTGCAAAAAGTGTTTTTCCACACTAATACAAGTGCAAAAGTGGTTTCCTGCACCAACACAAGTGCGAAAAGTGGTTTTTCAACACTAACACAAGTGTGAAAAGTGGTTTTTCAACACTAACACAAGTGCGAAAAGTGGTTTTTCAACACTATCACAAGTGCAAAAAGTGTTTTTCCACACTAATACAAGTGCAAAAGTGGTTCCTGCACCAACACAAGTGCGAAAAGTGGTTTTTCAACACTAACACAAGTGCGAAATGTGGTTTTTCAACACTAACACAAGTGCGAAAAGTGGTTTTTCAACACTATCACAAGTGCAAAAAGTGTTTTTTCCACACTAATACAAGTGCAAAAGTGGTTTCCTGCACCAACACAAGTGCGAAAAGTGGTTTTTCAACACTAACACAAGTGTGAAAAGTGGTTTTTCAACACTAACACAAGTGCGAAAAGTGGTTTTTCAACACTATCACAAGTGCAAAAAGTGTTTTTTCCACACTAATACAAGTGCAAAAGTGGTTCCTGCACCAACACAAGTGCGAAAAGTGGTTTTTCAACACTAACACAAGTGCGAAATGTGGTTTTTCAACACTAACACAAGTGCGAAAAGTGGTTTTTCAACACTATCACAAGCGCAAAAAGTGTTTTTTCCACACTAATACAAGTGCAAAAGTGGTTTCCTGCACCAACACAAGTGCGAAAAGTGGTTTTTCAACACTAACACAAGTGCGAAAAGTGGTTTTTCAACACTAACACAAGTGCGAAAAGTGGTTTTTCAACACTAACACAAGTGCGAAAAGTGGTTTTTCAACACTAACACAAGTGCGAAAAGTGGTTTTTCAACACTATCACAAGTGCAAAAAGTGTTTTTCCACACTAATACAAGTGCAAAAGTGGTTTTTCAACACTAACACAAGTGCGAAAAGTGGTTTTTCAACACTAACACAAGTGCGAAAAATGGTTTTTCAACACTAACACAAGTGCGAAAAGTGGTTTTTCAACACTAACACAAGTGCGAAAAGTCGTTTTTCAACACTATCACAAGTGCAAAAAGTGTTTTTTCCACACTAATACAAGTGCAAAAGTGGTTTTTCCACACTAATACAAGTGCAAAAGTGGTTTCCTGCACCAACACAAGTGCGAAAAGTGGTTTTTCAACACTAACACAAGTGCGAAAGTGGTTTTTCAACACTATCACAAGTGTAAAAAGTGTTTTTTCCACACTAATACAAGTGCAAAAGTGGTTTTTCCACACTAATACAAGTGCAAAAGTGGTTTTTCAACACTATCACAAGTGCAAAAATTGTTTTTTCCACACTAACACAAGTGCGAAAAGTGGTTTTTCAACACTATCACAAGTGCAAAAAGTGTTTTTTCCACACTAATACAAATGCAAAAGTGGTTTCCTGCACAAACACAAGTGCGAAAAGTGGTTTTTCCACACTAATACAAGTGCAAAAGTGGTTTTCCACACTAATACAAGTGCAAAAGTGGTTTCCTGCACCAACACAAGTGCGAAAAGTGGTTTTTCAACACAAACTAACACAAGTGCGAAAAGTGCTTTTTCAACACTATCACAAGTGCAAAAAGTGTTTTTTCCACACTAATACAAGTGCAAAAGTGGTTTCCTGCACCAACACAAGTGCGAAAAGTGGTTTTTCAACACTAACACAAGTGTGAAAAGTGGTTTTTCAACACTAACACAAGTGCGAAAAGTGGTTTTTCAACACTATCACAAGTGCAAAAAGTGTTTTTTCCACACTAATACAAGTGCAAAAGTGGTTCCTGCACCAACACAAGTGCGAAAAGTGGTTTTTCAACACTAACACAAGTGCGAAATGTGGTTTTTCAACACTAACACAAGTGCGAAAAGTGGTTTTTCAACACTATCACAAGTGCAAAAAGTGTTTTTTCCACACTAATACAAGTGCAAAAGTGGTTTCCTGCACCAACACAAGTGCGATAAGTGGTTTTTCAACACTAACACAAGTGCGAAAAGTTGTTTTTCAACACTATCACAAATGCAAAAAGTGGTTTTTCCACACTAATACAAGTGCAAAAGTGGTTTCCTGCACCAACACAAGTGCGAAAAGTGGTTTCCTGCACCAACACAAGTGCGAAAAGTGGTTTTTCAACACTTAACACAAGTGCGAAAAGTGGTTTTTCAACACTAACACAAGTGCGAAAAGTGGTTTTTCAACACTAACACAAGTGCGAAAAGTGGTTTTTCAACACTATCACAAGTGCAAAAAGTGTTTTTTCCACACTAATACAAGTGCAAAAGTGGTTTCCTGCACCAACACAAGTGCGAAAAGTGGTTTTTCAACACTAACACAAGTGCGGAAAGTGGTTTTTCAACACTAATACAAGTGCAAACGTGGTTTCCTGCACAAACACAAGTGCGAAAAGTGGTTTTTCCACACTAATACAAGTGCAAAAGTGGTTTTTCCACACTAATACAAGTGCAAAAGTGGTTTCCTGCACCAACACAAGTGCGAAAAGTGGTTTTTCAACACGAACTAACACAACTGCGAAAAGTGCTTTTTCAACACTATCACAAGTGCAAAAAGTGTTTTTTCCACACTAATACAAGTGCAAAAGTGGTTTCCTGCACCAACACAAGTGCGAAAAGTGGTTTTTCAACACTAACACAAGTGTGAAAAGTGGTTTTTCAACACTAACACAAGTGCGAAAAGTGGTTTTTCAACACTATCACAAGTGCAAAAAGTGTTTTTTCCACACTAATACAAGTGCAAAAGTGGTTCCTGCACCAACACAAGTGCGAAAAGTGGTTTTTCAACACTAACACAAGTGCGAAATGTGGTTTTTCAACACTAACACAAGTGCGAAAAGTGGTTTTTCAACACTATCACAAGTGCAAAAAGTGTTTTTTCCACACTAATACAAGTGCAAAAGTGGTTTCCTGCACCAACACAAGTGCGAAAAGTGGTTTTTCAACACTAACACAAGTGTGAAAAGTGGTTTTTCAACACTAACACAAGTGCGAAAAGTGGTTTTTCAACACTATCACAAGTGCAAAAAGTGTTTTTTCCACACTAATACAAGTGCAAAAGTGGTTCCTGCACCAACACAAGTGCGAAAAGTGGTTTTTCAACACTAACACAAGTGCGAAAAGTGGTTTTTCAACACTATCACAAGTGCAAAAAGTGGTTTTTCCACACTAATACAAGTGCAAAAGTGGTTTCCTGCACCAACACAAGTGCGAAAAGTGGTTTTTCAACACTAACACAAGTGCGAAAAGTGGTTTTTCAACACAAACACAAGTGCGAAAAGTGGTTTTTCAACACAAACACAAGTGCGAAAAGTGGTTTTTCAACACAAACACAAGTGCGAAAAGTGGGTTTTCAACACTATCACAAGTGCAAAAAGTGTTTTTTCCACACTAATACAAGTGCAAAAGTGGTTTCCTGCACCAACACAAGTGCGAAAAGTGTTTTTTCAACACTAACACAAGTGCGAAAAGTGGTTTTTCAACACTATCACAAGTGCAAAAAGTGGTTTTTCCACACTAATACAAGTGGAAAAGTGGTTTCCTGCACCAACACAAGTGCGAAAAGTGGTTTTTCAACACTAACACAAGTGCGAAAAGTGGTTTTTCAACACAAACATAAGTGCGAAAAGTGGTTTTTCAACACAAACACAAGTGCGAAAAGTGGTTTTTCAACACAAACACAAGTGCGAAAAGTGGTTTTTCAACACAAACACAAGTGCGAAAAGTGGTTTTTCAACACTAACACAAGTGCGAAAAGTGGTTTTCCACACTAATACAAGTGCAAAAGTGGTTTCCTGCACCAACACAAGTGCGAAAAGTGGTTTTTCAACACTAACACAAGTTCGAAAAGTGGGTTTTCGACACTATCACAAGTGCAAAAAGTGTTTTTTCCACACTAATGCAAGTGCAAAAGTGGTTTGCTGCACCAACACAAGTGCGAGAAGTGGTTTTTCAACACTAACACAAGTGCGAAAAGTGGTTTTTCAACACTAACACAAGTGCGAAAAGTGGTTTTTCAACACTAACACAAGTGCGAAAAGGGGTTTTTCCACACTAATACAAGTGCAAAAGTGGTTTCCTGCACCAACACAAGTGCGAAATGTGGTTTTTCAACACTAACACAAGTGCGAAAAGTGGGTTTTCAACACTATCACAAGTGCAAAAAGTGTTTTTTCCACACTAATACAAGTGCAAAAGTGGTTTCCTGCACCAACACAAGTGCGATAAGTGGTTTTTCAACACTAACACAAGTGCGAAAAGTTGTTTTTCAACACTATCACAAATGCAAAAAGTGGTTTTTCCACACTAATACAAGTGCAAAAGTGGTTTCCTGCACCAACACAAGTGCGAAAAGTGGTTTCCTGCACCAACACAAGTGCGAAAAGTGGTTTTTCAACACTTAACACAAGTGCGAAAAGTGGTTTTTCAACACTAACACAAGTGCGAAAAGTGGTTTTTCAACACTAACACAAGTGCGAAAAGTGGTTTTTCAACACTATCACAAGTGCAAAAAGTGTTTTTTCCACACTAATACAAGTGCAAAAGTGGTTTCCTGCACCAACACAAGTGCGAAAAGTGGTTTTTCAACACTAACACAAGTGCGGAAAGTGGTTTTTCAACACTAATACAAGTGCAAACGTGGTTTCCTGCACAAACACAAGTGCGAAAAGTGGTTTTTCCACACTAATACAAGTGCAAAAGTGGTTTTTCCACACTAATACAAGTGCAAAAGTGGTTTCCTGCACCAACACAAGTGCGAAAAGTGGTTTTTCAACACGAACTAACACAACTGCGAAAAGTGCTTTTTCAACACTATCACAAGTGCAAAAAGTGTTTTTTCCACACTAATACAAGTGCAAAAGTGGTTCCTGCACCAACACAAGTGCGAAAAGTGGTTTTTCAACACTAACACAAGTGCGAAATGTGGTTTTTCAACACTAACACAAGTGCGAAAAGTGGTTTTTCAACACTATCACAAGTGCAAAAAGTGTTTTTTCCACACTAATACAAGTGCAAAAGTGGTTTCCTGCACCAACACAAGTGCGATAAGTGGTTTTTCAACACTAACACAAGTGCGAAAAGTTGTTTTTCAACACTATCACAAATGCAAAAAGTGGTTTTTCCACACTAATACAAGTGCAAAAGTGGTTTCCTGCACCAACACAAGTGCGAAAAGTGGTTTCCTGCACCAACACAAGTGCGAAAAGTGGTTTTTCAACACTTAACACAAGTGCGAAAAGTGGTTTTTCAACACTAACACAAGTGCGAAAAGTGGTTTTTCAACACTAACACAAGTGCGAAAAGTGGTTTTTCAACACTATCACAAGTGCAAAAAGTGTTTTTTCCACACTAATACAAGTGCAAAAGTGGTTTCCTGCACCAACACAAGTGCGAAAAGTGGTTTTTCAACACTAACACAAGTGCGGAAAGTGGTTTTTCAACACTAATACAAGTGCAAACGTGGTTTCCTGCACAAACACAAGTGCGAAAAGTGGTTTTTCCACACTAATACAAGTGCAAAAGTGGTTTTTCCACACTAATACAAGTGCAAAAGTGGTTTCCTGCACCAACACAAGTGCGAAAAGTGGTTTTTCAACACGAACTAACACAACTGCGAAAAGTGCTTTTTCAACACTATCACAAGTGCAAAAAGTGTTTTTTCCACACTAATACAAGTGCAAAAGTGGTTTCCTGCACCAACACAAGTGCGAAAAGTGGTTTTTCAACACTAACACAAGTGTGAAAAGTGGTTTTTCAACACTAACACAAGTGCGAAAAGTGGTTTTTCAACACTATCACAAGTGCAAAAAGTGTTTTTTCCACACTAATACAAGTGCAAAAGTGGTTCCTGCACCAACACAAGTGCGAAAAGTGGTTTTTCAACACTAACACAAGTGCGAAATGTGGTTTTTCAACACTAACACAAGTGCGAAAAGTGGTTTTTCAACACTATCACAAGTGCAAAAAGTGTTTTTTCCACACTAATACAAGTGCAAAAGTGGTTTCCTGCACCAACACAAGTGCGAAAAGTGGTTTTTCAACACTAACACAAGTGTGAAAAGTGGTTTTTCAACACTAACACAAGTGCGAAAAGTGGTTTTTCAACACTATCACAAGTGCAAAAAGTGTTTTTTCCACACTAATACAAGTGCAAAAGTGGTTCCTGCACCAACACAAGTGCGAAAAGTGGTTTTTCAACACTAACACAAGTGCGAAAAGTGGTTTTTCAACACTATCACAAGTGCAAAAAGTGGTTTTTCCACACTAATACAAGTGCAAAAGTGGTTTCCTGCACCAACACAAGTGCGAAAAGTGGTTTTTCAACACACTACACAAGTGCGAAAAGTGGTTTTTCAACACAAACACAAGTGCGAAAAGTGGTTTTTCAACACAAACACAAGTGCGAAAAGTGGTTTTTCAACACAAACACAAGTGCGAAAAGTGGGTTTTCAACACTATCACAAGTGCAAAAAGTGTTTTTTCCACACTAATACAAGTGCAAAAGTGGTTTCCTGCACCAACACAAGTGCGAAAAGTGTTTTTTCAACACTAACACAAGTGCGAAAAGTGGTTTTTCAACACTATCACAAGTGCAAAAAGTGGTTTTTCCACACTAATACAAGTGCAAAAGTGGTTTCCTGCACCAACACAAGTGCGAAAAGTGGTTTTTCAACACTAACACAAGTGCGAAAAGTGGTTTTTCAACACAAACATAAGTGCGAAAAGTGGTTTTTCAACACAAACACAAGTGCGAAAAGTGGTTTTTCAACACAAACACAAGTGCGAAAAGTGGTTTTTCAACACAAACACAAGTGCGAAAAGTGGTTTTTCAACACTAACACAAGTGCGAAAAGTGGTTTTCCACACTAATACAAGTGCAAAAGTGGTTTCCTGCACCAACACAAGTGCGAAAAGTGGTTTTTCAACACTAACACAAGTTCGAAAAGTGGGTTTTCGACACTATCACAAGTGCAAAAAGTGTTTTTTCCACACTAATGCAAGTGCAAAAGTGGTTTGCTGCACCAACACAAGTGCGAGAAGTGGTTTTTCAACACTAACACAAGTGCGAAAAGTGGTTTTTCAACACTAACACAAGTGCGAAAAGTGGTTTTTCAACACTAACACAAGTGCGAAAAGGGGTTTTTCCACACTAATACAAGTGCAAAAGTGGTTTCCTGCACCAACACAAGTGCGAAATGTGGTTTTTCAACACTAACACAAGTGCGAAAAGTGGGTTTTCAACACTATCACAAGTGCAAAAAGTGTTTTTTCCACACTAATACAAGTGCAAAAGTGGTTTCCTGCACCAACACAAGTGCAAAAAGTGGTTTTTCAACACTAACACAAGTGCGAAAAGTTGTTTTTCAACACTAACACAAGTGCGAAAAGGGGTTTTCCACACTAATACAAGTGCAAAAGTGGTTTCCTGCACCAACACAAGTGCGAAAAGTGGTTTTTCAACACTAACACAGGTGCGAAAAGTGGTTTTTCAACACTAACACAAGTGCGAAAAGGGGTTTTCCACACTAATACAAGTGCAAAAGTGGTTTCCTGCACCAACACAAGTGCGAAAAGTGGTTTTTCAACACTAACACAAGTGCGAAAAGTGGGTTTTCAACACTATCACAAGTGCAAAAAGTGTTTTTTCCACACTAATACAAGTGCAAAAGTGGTTTCCTGCACCAACACAAGTGGGAAAAGTGTTTTTTCAACACTAACACAGGTGCGAAAAGTGGTTTTTCAACACTATCACAAGTGCAAAAAGTGGTTTTCCACACTAATACAAGTGCAAAAGTGGTTTCCTGCACCAACACAAGTGCGAAAAGTGGTTTTTCAACACCAACACAAGTGCGAAAAGTGGGTTTTCAACACTATCACAAGTGCAAAAAGTGTTTTTTCCACACTAATACAAGTGCAAAAGTGGTTTCCTGCACCAACACAAGTGCGAAAAGTGGTTTTTCAACACTAACACAAGTGCGAAAAGTGGTTTTTCAACACTGACACAAGTGCGAAAAGTGGTTTTTCCACACTAATACAAGTGCAAAAGTGGTTTCCTGCACCAACACAAGTGCGAAAAGTGGTTTTTCAACACTAACACAAGTGCGAAAAGTGGGTTTTCAACACTATCACAAGTGCAAAAAGTGTTTTTTCCACACTAATACAAGTGCAAAAGTGGTTTCCTGCACCAACACAAGTGCGAAAAGTGTTTTTTCAACACTAACACAAGTGCGAAAAGTGGTTTTTCAACACTATCACAAGTGCAAAAAGTGGTTTTTCCACACTAATACAAGTGCAAAAGTGGTTTCCTGCACCAACACAAGTGCGAAAAGTGGTTTTCAACACTAACACAAGTGCGAAAAGTGGTTTTTCAACACAAACACAAGTGCGAAAAGTGGTTTTTCAACACAAACACAAGTGCGAAAAGTGGTTTTTCAACACAAACACAAGTGCGAAAAGTGGTTTTTCAACACAAACACAAGTGCGAAAAGTGGTTTTTCAACACTAACACAAGTGCGAAAAGTGGTTTTCCACACTAATACAAGTGCAAAAGTGGTTTCCTGCACCAACATAAGTGCGAAAAGTGGTTTTTCAACACTAACACAAGTTCGAAAAGTGGGTTTTCGACACTATCACAAGTGCAAAAAGTGTTTTTTCCACACTAATGCAAGTGCAAAAGTGGTTTGCTGCACCAACACAAGTGCGAGAAGTGGTTTTTCAACACTAACACAAGTGCGAAAAGTGGTTTTTCAACACTAACACAAGTGCGAAAAGTGGTTTTTCAACACTAACACAAGTGCGAAAAGGGGTTTTTCCACACTAATACAAGTGCAAAAGTGGTTTCCTGCACCAACACAAGTGCGAAAAGTGGTTTTTCAACACTAACACAAGTGCGAAAAGTGGGTTTTCAACACTATCACAAGTGCAAAAAGTGTTTTTTCCACACTAATACAAGTGCAAAAGTGGTTTCCTGCACCAACACAAGTGCGAAAAGTGGTTTTTCAACACTAACACAAGTGCGAAAAGTTGTTTTTCAACACTAACACAAGTGCGAAAAGGGGTTTTCCACACTAATACAAGTGCAAAAGTGGTTTCCTGCACCAACACAAGTGCGAAAAGTGGTTTTTCAACACTAACACAGGTGCGAAAAGTGGTTTTTCAACACTATCACAAGTGCAAAAAGTGGTTTTCCACACTAATACAAGTGCAAAAGTGGTTTTCTGCACCAACACAAGTGCGAAAAGTGGTTTTTCAACACTAACACAAGTGCGAAATGTGGGTTTTCAACACTATCACAAGTGCAAAAAGTGTTTTTTCCACACGAATACAAGTGCAAAAGTGGTTTCCTGCACCAACACAAGTGCGAAAAGTGGTTTTTCAACACTAACACAAGTGCGAAAAGTGATTTTTCAACACTGACACAAGTGCGAAAAGTGGTTTTTCCACACTAATACAAGTGCAAAAGTGGTTTCCTGCACCAACACAAGTGCGAAAAGTGGTTTTTCAACACTAACACAAGTGCGAAAAGTGGGTTTTCAACACTATCACAAGTGCAAAAAAGTGTTTTTTCCACACTAATACAAGTGCAAAAGTGGTTTCCTGCACCAACACAAGTGCGAAAAGTGGTTTTTCAACACTAACACAAGTGCAAAAAGTGGTTTTTCAACACTAACACAAGTGCGAAAAGTGTTTTTTCCACACTAATAAAGTGCAAAAGTGGTTTCCTGCACCAACACAAGTGCGAAAAGTGGTTTTTCAACACAAACACAAGTGCGAAAAGTGGTTTTTCAACACTAACACAAGTGCGAAAAGTGGTTTTTCAACACTAACACAAGTGCGAAAAGTGGTTTTTCAACACTATCACAAGTGCAAAAAGTGTTTTTTCCACACTAATACAAGTGCAAAAGTGGTTCCTGCACCAACACAAGTGCGAAAAGTGGTTTTTCAACACTAACACAAGTGCGAAATGTGGTTTTTCAACACTAACACAAGTGCGAAAAGTGGTTTTTCAACACTATCACAAGTGCAAAAAGTGTTTTTTCCACACTAATACAAGTGCAAAAGTGGTTTCCTGCACCAACACAAGTGGCGATAAGTGGTTTTTCAACACTAACACAAGTGCGAAAAGTGGTTTTTCAACACTATCACAAATGCAAAAAGTGGTTTTTCCACACTAATACAAGTGCAAAAGTGGTTTCCTGCACCAACACAAGTGCGAAAAGTGGTTTTTCAACACTAACACAAGTGCGAAAAGTGGTTTTTCAACACAAACACAAGTGCGAAAAGTGGTTTTTCAACACAAACACAAGTGCGAAAAGTGGTTTTTCAACACAAACACAAGTGCGAAAAGTGGTTTTTCAACACAAACACAAGTGCGAAAAGTGGTTTTTCAACACAAACACAAGTGCGAAAAGTGGTTTTTCAACACAAACACAAGTGCGAAAAGTGGTTTTTCAACACTAACACAAGTGCGAAAAGTGGTTTTCCACACTAATACAAGTGCAAAAGTGGTTTCCTGCACCAACATAAGTGCGAAAAGTGGTTTTTCAACACTAACACAAGTTCGAAAAGTGGGTTTTCGACACTATCACAAGTGCAAAAAGTGTTTTTTCCACACTAATGCAAGTGCAAAAGTGGTTTGCTGCACCAACACAAGTGCGAGAAGTGGTTTTTCAACACTAACACAAGTGCGAAAAGTGGTTTTCAACACTAACACAAGTGCGAAAAGTGGTTTTTCAACACTAACACAAGTGCGAAAAGGGGTTTTTCCACACTAATACAAGTGCAAAAGTGGTTTCCTGCACCAACACAAGTGCGAAAAGTGGTTTTTCAACACTAACACAAGTGCGAAAAGTGGGTTTTCAACACTATCACAAGTGCAAAAAGTGTTTTTTCCACACTAATACAAGTGCAAAAGTGGTTTCCTGCACCAACACAAGTGCGAAAAGTGGTTTTTCAACACTAACACAAGTGCGAAAAGTTGTTTTTCAACACTAACACAAGTGCGAAAAGGGGTTTTCCACACTAATACAAGTGC